>NC_057803.1:40566538-40665729 GCF_018294505.1 Triticum aestivum
GGGGGGGGGGTCCGGTAACCCCCGGTACTCCGAAACTTATCCGAAACTTCCCGAAACCATTCCTATGTCCGAATGTAACCTACCAATATATGAATATTTACCTCTCGACCATTTCGAGACTCCTTGTCATGTCTATGATCTCATCTGGGACTCCGAACAAACTTCAGTTATCAAATCACATAACTCATAATACAAATCATCATCGAACGTTAAGTGTGCGGACCCTATGGTTCGAGAACTATGAACTATGTAGACATGACCGAGACACATCTCCGGTCAATAACCAATAGCGGAACCGGGATGCTCATATTGGCTCCTACATATTCTATGAAGATCTTTGTCATCGGTATCCTCATACCTAGTTCAATCCCGTTACCGGCAAGTCTCTTTACTCGTTCTGTAATGTAGTGATACGTCTCCGTCGTATCTACTTTTCCAAACACTTTTGCCCTTGTTTTGGACTCTAACTTGCATTATTTGAATGGAACTAACCCGGACTGATGCTGTGTTTAGTAGAATTGCCATGGTGTTATTTTTGTGCAAAAATAAAAGTTCTCGGAATGACTTGAAAATCAACGGAGATTATTTTTGGAATATATAAAAAATACTGGAAGAAGAATCCACGTCAGGGGGCCCACACCCTGTCCACGAGGGTGGGGGGCACGCCTACCCCCTGGGCGCGCCCCCTGCCTCGTGGGCCCTGTCGGTGTCAAAACCGGCGGATCTCGGGTAGGGGGTCCCAAACTGTGCATCTAGGCCGGATGGTAACAGGAGGCAAGGGACACGAAGTTTTACCCAGGTTCGGGCCCTCTCGATGGAGGTAAAACCCTACGTCCTGCTTGATTAATATTGATGATATGGGTAGTACAAGAGTAGATCTACCACGAGATCGGAGAGGCTAAACCCTAGAAGCTACCCTATGGTATGATTGTTGTTGTGTATGTTGTCCTACGGACTAAAACCCTCCGGTTTATATAGACACCGGAGAGGGTTAGGGTTACACAAAGTCGGTTACAATGGTAGGAGATATGCATATCCGTATCGCAAAGCTTGCCTTCCACGCCAAGGAAAGTCCCTTCCGGACACGTGATGAAGTCTTCAATCTTGTATCTTCATAGTCTAGGAGTCCGGTTGAAGGTATAGTCCGGCCATCCGAACACCCCCTAATCCAGGACTCCCTCAGTAGCCCCTGAACCAGGCTTCAATGACGACGAGTCCGGCGCGCAGATTGTCTTTGGCATTGCAAGGCGGGTTCCTCCTCCAAGTACTTCATAGAAGATTTTAAACACAAAGATAGTGTTCGGCTCTACAAAATAAGTTTCCACATATTGCCATAGAGAGAAAAATATTTACACAAATCTAATCTGCTGACGTATTTCGTAGTGTGACACACCACGGCCAAGCCTTTATCCGAGTCCTTTCATTATCCCACCTCAGCGCGTCATGCGAGGCGGTTTCCTTGGCACGTCTTGTTAAAGCAGAGGTCGTGTCCCCTTATTCCGGGATTCTCATCAATACGGGCATGGGTAACCCAACCGCGCCATTGATTACGGCGCTTGGAGATAAGCGAGTTTTACCAGGCTGGTGGGGACACGTAGTTGCGTCCACCCATATAAGGGGATAAGGATCCACCTTTTCACCTATGCCTTCTTCCTCCCTTGCTTATCCATTCTTGCGCACTCGAGCTCCAGCGCCCAAGTCCGCACTCCCCACCTCAACCTTCTCCAGCCATGTCCGGAGCGGGAGGCAAGTGGATAGTCTCCTCCGTCACGGAGGGACACATCAAAAAACTGAGGAAGGCCGGATACTTGTCTAACGACATTGCGTACCGGCTTCCCGAAAAGGGGAAGCTCATCCCCACCCCTAGGCCCCATGAGAGGGTGGTGTTCCTCCCCCATTTCCTCCGCGTACTGGGCTTCCCTCTTCACCCATTTGTCCGGGGGATCATGTTCTACTATGGCCTGGATTTCCACGATCTAGCCCCGAACTTTGTCCTCAACATCTCGGCGTTTATCGTCGTGTGCGAGGCTTTCCTCCGCATCCGCCCCCATTTCGGCTTATGGCTCAAGACTTTCAATGTCAAGCCGAAGGTCGTGCGCGGCAAATAGGCGGAGTGCGGAGGCGCCATGGTGGGCAAGATGGCCAACGTCTTATGGCTCAAGGGCTCCTTTGTGGAGACCCTGAAGGGGTGGCAATCGGGGCGGTTTTACATCACCGAGCCGCGCGACCCCGAATGGGTCGCACCCCCCGAGTTTCGATCTAGACCCCCTACGCGGCTCACCTCCTGGAAGGATACGGGCCTGTCGTGGGGTAAAAAAGGAGAGCTAACCGGACTCCAAACATGCGTCCAAACCCTGGTGGACAAGAAGCTCAAACTTGTCAATGTAGTCCAGGTTATGCTCATCCGCCTGATCCTCCCATGTCAACAACGGGCTTTCAACCTGTGGGAGTTCGACCCGGCGCGGCACCAAACTCTGAGCAGGCTCTTCGACATGACGTACGAAGATGCCTGGAAGGTGCTTTTCAAGGGCGCCGAGGCCCCTGCATCCGCTACCGAGGATCGCGGATTCAGTACGCAGCGTCACGCTCATGCGGTAGGCAGTTTTTTCCCTTATACAGGGTATCAGTTTTTCATAGTTTGACTCCATGCGGGATCTAAGCTCCCTTACCTTTGACAGGATTGGCAGGTGACGTCCGGACAGATCAACTGTCCAGCTCCTTTGCCCGAAGGCCCAGCGGATGCTCGCTTGGCGAAGTTGCTGGTTCCGGCACCCTATGTGGTGCCGGAGAAGAAGGCCGCGAAAAAGGCCATGGGGACTCGAAAGAGTGCCCGGCGCCAGGAGGTGTCGGATCCATCATCCGACGGTTCCGAGGTGCATTCCTCCCGTGAAGACAAGGAGGAAGAAGAAGAGACCTCTCCCCCTCCAGCGGGAGGAGAGAAGAAAAGGAAGGCCGCCCTCTCTGGGGAGGCCGGAGGGTCCAAGAAGGGGAAAACCCTTCCTCCGGACTACTCCACCGACGCCGACGACGGCGGAGAGGAGTGGCCGCCCAGGGCCAAGCCCCTGGCAAAATCGTAAGTATCCGTATACCAGAGTAATTCATAGCATTCGTTTATTGCACATCTTTCCCTTATGTCGAATATGTTTATGCAGCCCACCCAAAGACCGGCTCGATGCGTCGTCGAGCGGCTCACTGGACTCGTCGGATGTGAACTCGCTTCCGACGGCTTCCTCCCCCCGCCCTACGGATGACACCGAAGTGTTGTCCCAACAGGTTCCAAGCCGGGAGGAGGTGGTCCTGGAGGCGCCGCAAGGCGACCTCCTGGACTCCAGGAGTAAAGGGGATGAAACCCCCTAGGGCTCCAAGTCCGGCTCTAGGCCGGACACCACTCCGGAACCTTCAAAGGTTCCAGAGTCCGGCGGGGGACCTCCTTCCAAGATGAGCAAGCCCACCGTGCCGGTGACCCCCGTCCATCTGGAGGCGCCGGACAATCTGTTGGAGGCGCTCCAAGGTGCCTCCATCGACGAGGAGCACCGCACCATTATGAGTGCGGTGGTCCAGAAGGTTCAGTCCGCCAAGAGCGGACTGACTGAAGCTTGTACTAGCCTTCTAACAAGCTTTGAGGTAAGTAAAAAATGTGTAAATAATATTACCGCATAGACAGTAGCCCCTGATGCTCTGTTTGGCGTTCGGGAAGAAAAGCCGAATAGAGGATCAAATAAAATTCGCAGGAGTCTAACAAAAAGGAGTCAATATGCGTATGCGGGCTTCTCTGCTTGCGTCCGCCGCACTGACTGCGGAAGTGGACACGCCAAAGCAGAACCTCGAGCGGTCTGAGCAAGAGCTCGGCCGTGCCAAGAAGTAGCTCGAGGACAATGAAGGTAAGAAATATCTTGTTTATATATATATATAAAGGTGCAATTGCAAAAAATGACAGGATTATCATGGCTATTGTAGGGGCCACGTCTGAGGTGGCGACCCTAAAGCAAGCGCTGGTCGAGGCTGAGAAGAGGGCGGCCATGGAGCGCACCGAGCGGGAGAAGTATGAGGCTGAGGTTGGCAAGGTACGGCAAGAGCTCCAGGCTCTCATGGAAAAACATGAGTGTCGGTGTACTAGAGTAGGGGTACCCTAGTATCCCGAACTTGTGCACGGGCAGTCGCAGCATCCCGCGGCAAGGCTTGCCGGGTGACCGCCAAGGTCCTCCGTGGTTCCTTTGGAGCCATTCAAGAACAAAGTATCCAAACCAAGGCACCACAAGACCCCGGCAAGAGGAGCTTGCCGGGAAGGCCAACCAAGGCAAGGCGCTTAAGGAGACAAGACCCCGGCAAGAGGAGCTTGCCGGGAAGGCCACCCAAGGCATCTCAAGGAACTTGCCGCGGCGCGCCTCGCGTCCCGGCAAGGCCCGATGAGCGACAAGCTCCCGGACGCGACAAGACAATGACCGCGGCAAGGCGCTTGCCGTGGCAAGCCACCACTCTGTGCCCGCGCTCCAGCACATCCACCAACGTGTTGCTCTGGGACCCTTCCAGGCGTGCATGGTGGGAGGCTGTGCAGCCAGCGGTGCGCAGTGGCGAGCGGCGCTGACAAGATTGCCATCGTGGCGAGCGGTGGCGTCCCTGATGGTCCCTTTTGCACTGTTTAGGCGACACAGATAGGCATTTAATGCCCTTGTCCCCTGCTGTCAGGGTTAGGTATGATACACTGTAGTAGGTAGCTGTACCTACCGCAGCACCTTTCCATTTTTACCCTTTGTCTCCGTTGCCACCTGTCGGTGACCCCTTGAGCATATAAAAGGAGGCCCATGTGCAACGTAGAGGGGGGTTCGGAAAAAAGAGAACACTTAGGCTCGGTCTCGTTAGCCGCTAGTGTGTACTGTAGCACTCCGCGCTCCTGAGCAAGAACTCAATACAAACCACAAAGCAGGAGTAGGGTTTTATGCATCCGTGCAGCCCGAACCTGGGTAAACTGCTCGTGTGCTTCGCCTCGATCCGCTCTTCGTGCGACCTCCATCCCCGCCGAACCGAAAGGGACTCGGTCCGCCGGTCCCATAGGTGTTCGTGGATTAGTCCCCCGACATCTTTGGCGCGCCAGGTAGGGGGCGTCGAGGTTGTGTGAACCAGATCCGGCGTTCACACGAGCTAGATCTTCATCATCTTCATCGACATGCCGCCGAAGAAGAAGGCTTCGGAGGCGGCTGCTCCGTCCGCGCTGAACCCACCACCGCCGGAGCAAACAGCTGATGGGGCAGACACCGGCGGAAGAGCGGGCGTCGACGAGGGAGCTCATGGTGCTGCCAGGTCGAAGGACAAGGCTGCGCTACCCATCGGTGGCGTAGCCGGCTCCCACAACGACCGGGCGCACTCCAAGACCTCGGCATCCGTACATGCACCGCGCCCATCTCAGGAGGCGCAGGACCGGCAGTGTCATGGTACTCACAGTACCATGCGTTTGCTGGACCAAGATCGAGCTGGTGGATCCCGGAGTGCTCAAGACCAGCATGCACGCCAACATGCTGGCATGAGCGAGGCACGGTCTCCTGGACGGGATACTGCTCCTTCTAACATAGTTAGAAGTCCGAGCATATCCCGCTCCTCGCACCGTTCGCCACCGCCACCCGCCACTGCAGCAGAAGCTTTAGCGCGAGCTCAACTGCTCCTGGACTACCCTCCAACAGCAGACAAGATCGACGACTGGAGGGCCACCATTCAGAGTCTCATCGGCTTCGCCAACAGCGACACTCAACAGCAGCCGAGCACGTCGCAGCCGCGGCAAGCCAGCCAGGCACGAGCCGATGGCGACAAGACCGGTGGCGGTGCAACCACTGTGCACTCTTCGCCCCGAAGGCCAAGATCGCCGACTCGCCGGATCTACCTCGACAGCGACTCCACCGCGTCATCAGATCCACGAGCTCGTCGCGATCAGCACCAAGTTCTTCATGAACGACAGCAAGAAGACGCTCGTACACGCATCGAGCGCCGAAGAGAAGCGCGACGTCAATCGGACCAGCGCGCTGGGCCCTCTATTGACATGCATGCGCCAGGGGAACCAGGCGGCTTGCCGTACGCGGTAGGTTGCCCTGCGTTTACTCGTGAGCTGCGGCAAGTCCAGTGGCCCAGCATGAAGAATTTCAAGCCTGATGTACCAGAGAAGTACGACGGCAAGTCGCATCCGTCGGAGTTCCTCAGCATCTACACCATCGCGGTGCATGCTGCCGGGGGACGGGACGACAAGATCCTTGCCAACTACTTCCCGCTGGTGCTCAAGCCCAACGTAAGGTCCTGGCTCATGCACTTGCCGGACAACTCCATATCCTCCTGGGCAGACCTTTGCCATCAGTTTGTCGGCGCCTTTACAGGCGGCCACAAACCTCATGGCCAAGAGAGTGACCTTCATCTGCTCGCCCAGAAGTAAGGAGAGCCCCTGCGCAAGTACATTCAGAGGTTCAGCCGTGTACAGCACAACATCCCAGATGTCCACCCTGCCGCGGTCATCAGCGCGTTCCATCAGAACGTGCGTAACCGCAGGATGCGGGAGGAGATGGCGATGTGCAAGATCAGAGACGTCAGCAAGTTGTATGCCCTGGCCGACAAGTGTGCACGTGCTGAGGAAGGGAGGAAACTCCCCGGAGAGAATACAGGAGCAGGAGGATCTGACAGCGAGGATGCTGCCCCGGCAAAGAAAAACCGGCGGCGGAACAACAGGAAGAAGAAAGGCAAAGATATGCTAGTCGTTGAGCAGTCCGGCAACGAAGGTGGCGCCAAGAAAGCCGAAGCAGGTAGCTCCGGCAAGGAGATTGCCGCATGCACCAACTGCCAGACTATGGCGGTCACCGACAAGCAGGACGGCACCGACAAGGAGTACTGCAAGATCCACCGCACCAAGGGCCATGACCTCCAGAGCTGCAAGAAGGTCGAACAGCTTGTCCAGCAGCAAAAAGCCGAATACGAGCGACGCGACAAGGAGAGGGCCCAAGGTGGCGATGGAGAATCTAGCAAGAAGCGCGCCGGCCGGGGAGGACACCGCGGCAAGGCCAAGCAGCGGCAAGGAGACAGACCTCCCCGCGGCCGCGACAAGGATGAAGATGACGACGACGATGAAGACATAGATGATGTCGAGACTAGTGAGCAGGAATTCCAGAAAGCCATAGAGGTCTTGTGCGTTGACGGTGGTGCATCTCTGCATACTTCGCACCGCCAACTCAAGTAGTGGGTGCGGGAAGTCAATGCGGCGGAACCACCTGTTGAGTCACGCAAGCTTCTGAAATGGTCCAGCACGCCTATCATCTTTGATATTGAGGACCACCCTGATCGCACAACTGCGGTCGGGTGCTTGCCGATGTTGGTTTCACCAACTATCCGCAACCTCAAGGTCACTAAGATGCTAGTTGACGGCGGGGCCGGCTTGAACCTGATCTCCTCCGCTGTACTCCAGAAACTCCAGATCCCTGACAGCGAGCTCAAAGAGACCGACACATTCCAAGGAATCAACTCGGGAAGGAGCAAGCTGAAGGGGAAGGTCACGTTGCCAGTAACATTTGGCAGCGAGTTGAACTTTAGGACCGAGAGGGTCACTTTTGACGTTGCCGATATACCATTGCCTTACAATGGAATACTTGGCCGTCCAGCACTCGCCAAGTTCATGGCAGCCTCTCACTACGCATACAACATGCTGAAGATGCCAGGCCCGATAAGCGTCATCTCTGTCCCTGGCGACAAGAAGGATGCTCTTATCTGCGCCGACAAGATCTACCGAGAAGCGGCAGCCATAGCAGATTACAAATCACCTGCCGTTGAAGCTCCCGGGGGGAAGAAGAAGACCAAGTCCGGCAAGAGTTCTGATGCCCGCTCCGGCAAGCGCACCTCTTCGGAGTGCTGCGCTGCCGTCGAGGACGCACCATCGAGCTCCACCGGCAAGTGTAAGAAGACAATCGCAGCTCCGCCAGAGACCAAGAAGGTGTCCGCCAAGGAGGACGGCACTGGTGGTACCTTCACCATCAGTGCCACTCTCGACCCTAAATAGGAAAGCGCACTCATTGCTTTCCTGCGGGCGAATGTCGACGTGTTTGCATGGCAACCGTCTGACATCCCCGGTGTTCCCAGGAAAGTAATTGAGCACCGTCTTACCGTTTGTCCTCATGCGCGGCCCGTCAAGCAGAAGGTCAGGAAGCAAGCAGTGGAGCGCCAAGAATTCATCGCAGGAGAGATCAAGAATTTGGAAGCAGCAGGCCTTGTCAGAGGAGTGCTCCATCCTACGTGGTTGGCCAATCCTGTAGTCGTGCGCAAGGCAAACGGGAAATGAAGACTTTGTATCGATTTTACCGATGTTAACAAAGCTTGTCCCAAAGACCCATTTCCTTTTCCGCGCATTGACCAAATTGTTGACTCCACAGCCGGATGTGATTTGCTTTCATTTCTTGACGCATACTCAGGATACCATCAGATCTTCATGGCAGAAGAGGATGAGGAGAAGACCGCATTCATTACTCCATGTGGCACGTACTGTTTCATACGATGCCTTTCGGATTAAAAAATGCTGGCTCAACATTTGCAAGAATAGTCCATGTCGCTCTTGAGCCACAAATACACAGAAATGTGGAAGTCTACATGGATGACATAGTGGTCAAGAGTAAGGACAAGGCAACTCTGATCCAAGATTTAGACGAGACCTTTGCAAATCTGTGCAAGATCAGCCTCAAGCTCAACCCCGAGAAGTGTGTGTTTGGAGTCCCCTTCAGCAAGCTTCTCGGGTTCTTCGTGTCTCAGCGGGGAATCGAAGCCAATCCCGACAAGATCAAGGCCATTGAGCAGATTGAAGCACCAAAGCGCGTCAAGGATGTACAAAGACTTGCCGGTTGCATGGCTGCTCTCAGCAGGTTTATCTCTAGGTCTGCTGAGCGCGCCCTGCCGTTTTTCAAATTATTGAAAAAGGCAGGTCCAATGAAATGGACTCCGAAAGCGGAGGCTGCGCTGCAAGACTTGAAGAGATACCTGTCCTCCGCTCCAACACTTGTCGCACCTAAGCCACAAGAGAAGTTGATGCTGTATATAGCGGCAACCAATCAAGTGGTTAGTGCTGCGTTAGTGGCAGAGAGGGAGGCAGATGACGAGCCAGCAACCACGGCAGGCGCATCCAGCGACAAGCAGGAGGCTTCCCCGGCAAGCTCTGGTCCCGACAAAGATGGATCTGTGCAGATGCGCGAGGAGATACAAAAGAAAATGGTGCAGCGCCCAGTTTAGTTTGTCAGTTCCCTTCTGCAGGGGGCTAGGTCAAGGTACTCTGGTGTGCAGAAATTGCTTTTCGGCCTTCTCATGGCCTCGAGAAAGCTGCGCCATTACTTCCAAGCACATGAGATTACAGTTGTCACTCACTTTCCGCTGAAGAGGATACTACAGAATCTAGAAGCGACAGGCAGGATTGTTGAGTGGGCACTGGAACTGTCAAGCTTTGGCCACAAGTTTGAGAGTACTTCAACTATCCAAAGCAGAGCATTAGCAGAATTCATAGCAGAATGGACGCCAACACCAGATGAAGAAATTCCAGAAACGAGCATCCCCGTCGACGAAGCAAGCAAAGAGTGGCTGATGTACTTTGATGGTGCTTTTTCGCTGCAAGGCGCCGGCGCTGGCGTGCTGCTTATCGCACCCAACGGAGAGCACCTCAAGTACTAGTCCAGATGCACTTTCCCAAGGAGCAAGCAACAAACAATACTGCAGAGTATGAAGGCTTGCTTGCCGGTCTCAGGATCGCAGCAGACCTTGGGATCAAGAAGCTCATTGTCCGGGGTGACTCACAGCTTGTCGTCCGCCAAGTGAACAAGAGTTATCAGAGTCCGTTGATGGAAGCTTACGTCCACGAAGTGAGAAAGCTAGAAGAGCACTTTGACGTCTTACAGATGGAGCATGTTCCAAGAGCTCAGAACGCCGTTGACGATGGCCTGTCAAAGTGCGCTGCACTTAAGTTACATGTGGAACCAGGGATCTTTGTGCTCAAGCTGACTCAACCATCCGTAACGCCATCAACTGGACAGAGCAAGAAGAGGAAGTTGATTTCTGGTGACTATTTTTTGGCAGAGCTTCCCGAAGCCGCCGCCAAGAAGGTCCCCAACATCAACGCCAAAAGCACTGAGGAGCAATATGCTCCGGCAAGCCCTAGGGTTTGTTCCGTTGAAGCAGAAGCTCCCGACAAGTTTTGCTCCGGCAAGCTTGCCGGAGAACGTCAAGCTCTGGCAGAGCCGCAGGTTCTCGCCGTAGAAGCAGATGTTCCCGCAGCAGCAGATTTGCCTTTAGTCCTTGTTGTCGAGCCACAAGCTCCAACATGGGCTCACCGGATCGTCCATTTCCTTCAGACAGGAGAACTTCCCGAAGAGCAAGAAGAAGCGGAAAGAGTAGCCCGGCAGTCAAGTATGTACCAGTTTGTCGACAAGACACTGTACAGAAGAAGACTCAACGGTGTGAAATTGAAGTGTATTCACCGGGAAGACGGACAAAAGCTGTTGGCTGAGATACATGGAGGCATATGTGGTCACCACATTGGCGCAAGAGCACTTGTCGGCAAAGCATTCCGACAAGGTTTCTTTTGGCCGACAGCCCTCCAGGATGCAACTGCACAAGTAACCAAGTGTGAAGTGTGCCAGTTCCATTCCAAGCAGATACACCAACCAGCTCAAGCTCTCCAGACGATCCCTTTATCCTGGCCATTTTCGGTCTGGGGGCTCGACATCCTCGGCCCCTTTCCCCGAGCAGTCGGGGGCTTTGAGTACTATACGTCGCAATCGACAAGTTCACAAAGTGGCCAGAAGTGGAACCAGTGAGGAAGGTGACAGCACAGTCAGCAGTCAAGTTCTTCAGGTCGATTGCTTGCCGCTTCGGGATCCCTAACAGGATAATCACCGACAATGGTACGCAATTCACGAGCCGCACCTTCATGCAGTACGTCCAAGATCTTGGCGCCAAGGTCTGCTTCGCTTCTGTTGCTCACCCGAGAAGCAACGGTCAAGCGGAGAGGGCAAATGCTGAAGTGCCGCGCGGGCTCAAGACCAGGACTTTCGACAGGCTGCACAAGTGCGGAAGAAACTGGATCGAGGAGCTACCGGTGGTTCTTTGGTCGATCAGAATGATGCCAAATCGAGCCACTAGCCAGACACCTTTCGCTCTAGTCTATGGAGCAGAGGCAGTTCTCCCCACGGAACTCGTATACGGGTCACCTCGAGTGCTCGCTTATGATGAGCTCGAGCAAGAGCAGCTGCGACAAGATGACGCGCCGCTCCTTGAGGAAGACCGTCTTCAGGCTGCTGTGCGAGCTGCTCGCTACCAGCAAGCTTTGCGTCGCTACCATAGCCGCAAATTTAACGCCAGAAGTCTCGAGGAAGGCGACCTTGTTCTTCGGCGTGTTCAGTCTGCCAAGAATTCCAACAAGTTGACGCCGAAGTGGGGAGGCCCTTATCGGGTGAAACGAGTCACTAGGCTTGGCGCTGTCCGCCTTGAGACCGAAGATGGCATTCCGGTGAGCAACTCCTGGAACATTGAGCATCTTCGTAAGTTTTACCCGTAAGGCGCGGTTGCCGGAACTTGTTCCGGCAACCACCTTTTGTACAAGTCTTGCCGCTGTTGCATGTAATCCTTTGTACAAAGCCGGGCGCAGACCCCGTGCATAAGTAAAGCTCATGTGCTCCGCACATTTTGTCAATTTCATGCTCTCTATTTTTTGGCATATATGATCTGACACTTTGTGCAGCACCTACTCCACGGTAAGCAATAACTAGCCGTAAGGCTCCGTATCTTTATTTTCTCTTCTTTCTTTTTTCTCAAGGAAAGGAAGGATCCCTCGCCCACAAGTTTCCCGGGGAGGAAAGGAGAAGATAATGGTATGGACCAGGCGTCGTTCAAGAAAATTTCGCCTTACCGGGAAGCAAACAACAGAAAAGCTAAGTTGCCAAAGTTTGAGCAATCAGATTTTTTAAATTTTAAGTTATCTCCCTTGAACGACCACACTTTGTATGGAAAACCTGTGCACGGAGGAACCAACTCGTAGCTAGTTGCGCCCTTACTTTGTTTCGAGTCTGCTCAACAACTTAAGTGAGCTGCAACTAGTTGCGACAAGGTTTCTTGTCGGTAGCGGCACCGCCAGCAGGCTGCTGACGTCCCGCACTCAGCGCTCGCGGCTCAGGTACCTGCACTGGCAAGTTCCCTAAAAGCGTAGGGCAAAAACATACAAAGGGAGGAACCAAGTAAAGGGAATAACATTGCAATCATTACCCAGAATAGAGTTATATTACAAAGATAGCTTGTCACGGCTCTAACAGATTGTTTTCATAGCATGACAAACAGCGAAAAGAAAAGAAGAAATGGGCGGCCTAATCTACGCGATCGCCCTCGATCCTCTTGATCCCGCTCACCTTGTCCACAATGGGTGTGACAAAGGCCTTGAGCGCCTCCAGATCGGCGTCCGGCGGCAGGGTCTTGAGGACGTTGGTGAGGTTGAGGCCCGGATTGCGGAAGGCCACCTTCACCAACACTTTCTGAAGAGCTCCCGCGCAGATCTTGCGCGACTCATTGGCCAGCTGCTTTGGGATCCTCTCCCGGAGTCGCTGGAGGGCCGTCGCCACGCCCTTGAAGAACAAGACGAGCTTGGCGCTGGGTTGGAGGTTCTCGTCGGAGGGATACCCGAGATCCTCCATCCCCAGCTGCGCCAACTCCCTGTCAATATCTGCGGCAGCGCTCACGAGGCTCTCTGTGCAGTGCTCCACATTTTCCCTGAAAGCATTCTGGGTGGCGGCAACACTCTCCAACAGCGCCTTGTCGGCCTTGATCTCTTCTTTCAAGGCCGTCTCCTGCTCCTTGGCGCCATCCATCGTCTTGGTCAAAGTGGTCAGCTTCAACTCAAGATCCGCGTTGGAGTCTTTGGCGGCGCTGAGCTCTTTGCCCTTCTCGGCAAGATCGGCCTCCAGCTGCACCACCTTCATCTCCAGCTCCTTCTTGGCGGCCTCGGCAACTGCGGCAGCATCCTCTGCTTGCTTAAGGGCTCCGCCGAGTTTTTCCTCGCGCACGGCAAGCTCCTCCTCGTGGGCGTCAAGATTGACCTTCCACTGCGCCAGCTCGCCCTCCTCCGCAGATAGCTTCACAGCGGCAAGTCGCTGTTGCTCTTCGACTTCAGCCTTCTCGAGGAGGAAGGCCTTCTGCGCTTCGGCGAGCTACTCCCGCTCCTCCGCCAGGGACCGGAGGGCTTCCTGGTGGAAACCCCCGAGCTCTTACGCGCGCTTCTCGATGTCTGCTCCCACCTTCGCGACAAGCGCCTCGCGGGATTCCAGCTTAGCTTGCCGCGCGCGGTAGAGTGACAACAACTTCCGCAGCAGCCGCTCTTCCTCGGGCTCGTTGCTGCTGCTGCTCGGTGCGTCAACCAGCGTCAGCCCAGCGGAGGCAAGCACCTCCCCGTCGAAGATCTCTCCCTCGACCGGCGCCCTGGAGCTCGATGCCCAGGGAAGGTTGATGAAGACGTCGTCGCCGGCCTTCAAGTAGACGCCTGGCTGGGGCTCTTCGGAGCCTGGCGCTGCGGCAGCGGCGGACGGGGCGGCGGTCGGTGTAGCGCCTGGCGCTCCTGTGGCCTCAGGGCCGTCAGTGCAATCGCCAGACCCCTCGCCAGTTGCCGTGGTGGCAGCCTTGGCGGCCTCTGCGCCAGCGGGATCGTCAGCACCGGCCGCTTCTTCGGCGGCAACCTCGGTCTCCATCGGCTCCGTAGCAGATGGGTCTGACAGCCGGAAAAGGGAAAAGAGTCAAGCAAAAACCCAAGAAGATCAAAAGAAGAAGAACCCAAGGAAAGTTTTGAAGCGAAAGGATTACTTGTGCCGGGTTCTGCAGTCGTGGTCTCCACCGTCGGGGGGCAGCTGGTGCTGTCCCTTGCCGGAGAACCCTCCCTTACCGGAGACTTCTCCCTTACCGAAAAGCCCTCCCTTGCCGGAGAGCTCTCCCTTGTCTGGGGATTCTCCCTTGGCTCTTGGTGGGGCTGCTCTGCTCCTACACAAACCAGCAGTAAGATATCAGCAAAGACAGAGTATCCATGCGCATCTCACAGCGGAAAGCAAACCATATACTTACGCTGGGGGCTGCTCTGGAGAAAAGTTGCCGGGTCCAGCAAGGTTGTCTCGGGCGCACCCCCTGCGGTCGCAGTAGGTTCGTCCTCGATGACAATCACCGGGACTTTGGCTCTCTTTGCTGCTCTCTGGGCCAGATTCCTAAAAAGGAACAAGTTCAGAGTCAAGCAAATGAGATACAAGACAAACAGTAAGGATTGAAGAACTACAAGTACACCAAGGGAGTCTTACTCTTCTTCTTCTTCCTCGTCGGAGCTGAACGCGGAGAAGTCGAAGTCTGGCTCACGTCCGGCGCGAGGAGGCGGAGGAGTAGCTTCCCTTGGCCGCTTGGCGGGAGCAGTGGCGGCGGTCTGAGATGACCCCGCTCCGGCTGTCGCCGCGGCGTGAGAAGCGGCAGGAGTAGAAGCGGTGGTCCGGGAGGGCCCCGCTCCAGTTGCCGTCGCAGCGTGAGGCGCTCCCGCGGTAACAGTGCTTGCCGCGGTGGAGCGTGTCACGCGGCGCGGCGACTGTTGCCTCGCCTGCCGCTCCGCTACGTCACCGACCTTGCGGAGACGCCTTCTTGGTGCGGATGGAGGCTTTGCTTGCGGCGAGCTGTCTGAAGATGAGGAGGAAGACGAGTTGATCTCCAGCGAGCCGCTCGTATCCTTGGCGGGCTCGCTCGACTCGACGTTATGTCCGGCAAGCTCTTTCTCGCCGGCAGGCTCCCCTCGCTCGGCATGGCTTGCCGCCTCTGCTGCCTCTGCCTCCTCCGCGGTGAATCCAAATTCGCCCGCGGCTGCGGCTACCGCCGCCTCTTCTAGCCTAGTGGCGATGAGTGCCATCTCCGCATCGGTGGTGTCGCGGGTGAGGCTATCTTTCTCGTCGGAGCGGATCGGCACTTCTACCAAGTCATCGAAGAATTGCTGCACGACGTCGTCTGCAGGCTCTTGCCAAGTTGGGACAATTCCATGCGAGTCGCACAACAACATCATTGCATGGATGCGGTCGAGCGCGGAGTTGTTACACAGCGGAACGACCCCCCGGCAACCTGAAAACTTCGGGGTGTTGAGGGTCGTACTTGAACAGCTCCTGGAGCATCGCGTTGAGCTCCAGAACTGTGAAGTTGAAGTTGAGGCCCGGCCGCAGCCTCATGATATCTGCCGCATTCTTGAACTCCCAAGTGGGTCTCCCCCGTTCCTGCAGGGGGGCGATGCGGCGGCGAAGAAAATCCGCGCCAACAGCGCCTATAGTGAGCCCGGGAAGCCTGAGGCGTAGGATCCGGGTGACAGCAATCTTAAGCCTGTCGTCTTCCGGGGCCACGTCACTCCAATCGCTGCCGCGTGCTACTGGGGTTTGGCGCCGGCTGGTGAATGGCTGCGGGTTCTCCTCGTCAATCCAGCACCAGTCTGCTCTCCACTCCTCCCACTTGCCGCGGAATTCTCCCTCCAGATAAGTTTCCTTCTTGCCGGCCCTTGAGATCCAGGCGATTCCGCCGGATAAAGGCTCTCCTCTCTCTACTCGGGGTATAAAGAAGTGGCGAAAGAGGGCTACATTGGGATGGACTCCGACAAAGTTTTCGCAGAGGTGTGCGAAAATTGCCATGGTCAGAACGACATTGGGGGTGAAGTCGAGGAGATGGAACCCGTAGGTGTTCATGATATCGCAGAAGAATTCAGAGAAAGGCGGGCAGAGCCCGCAGTAGAAGAACAAGGCAAAGAAAGGGTATCCGTTTGGGGCCTTCTTCCAAGCGGCGGCGGGAAGTACCTTCGTGCGTGGATGCGCTCGTGTCTCCGTCGACCAGAAGAGGTAGTAGTTCTCCCTCAGCTCCCTCGTGGCAAGCTTGGGGGGGAAGACTGCCCGCTCCTTTTGCAGCGCCGCAAGCCGCTGCGCCTCGGTCGACTTCACGACCTTCCCCTTGTCGGCTTTTGGAGCCATGGCGGAAGTGGTGGAGGAGGTCGACGGCGTTGGTGGTGCTGGTGGCGATGGGGGGCGGAGCGCTGCTCTCTTTCGGCTTTGGGAAGACGAGGGAGCGGCGGAGATTTTTGAGATTGGAGCAGCAACGGGCGAATGGACGAACTACCCATGTTTCCCCTGCTTATAAAGAGGGAGGGGCGGAGGTTCCGCATTTCTGAATAAAGAAACCACCCACGATCTCTCCCACGATGCCGCATTCAACGCGTGCCATTTGGGGAGGGCGCGGTGGATACGGAGAGAGATACGGCGTAACCTAGGCCGCGCGTGCCCGTGCCCTGTTTTGGGCCTGGCCCAACAGCGCTCGGCACCGTGTATGGCCCAGGCCTGGGGGCTCCTGTCAGTGTACTAGAGTAGGGGTACCCTAGTATCCCGAACTTGTGCACGGGCAGTCGCAGCATCCCGCGGCAAGGCTTGCCGGGTGACCGCCAAGGTCCTCCGTGGTTCCTTTGGAGCCATTCAAGAACAAAGTATCCAAACCAAGACACCACAAGACCCCGGAAAGAGGAGCTTGCCGGGAAGGCCAATCAAGGCAAGGCGCTTAAGGAGACAAGACCCCGGCAAGAGGAGCTTGCCGGGAAGGCCACCCAAGGCATCTCAAGGAACTTGCCGCGGCGCGCCTCGCATCCCGGCAAGGCCCGGTGAGCGACAAGCTCCCGGACGCGACAAGACAACGACCGCGGCAAGGCGCTTGCCGCGGCAAGCCACCACTCTGTGCCCGCGCTCCAGCACATCCACCAACGTGTCGCTCTGGGACCCTTCCAGGTGTGCGTGGCGGGAGGCTGTGCAGCCAGTGGTGCGCAATGGCGAGCAGCGCTGACAAGATTGCCATCGTGGCGAGCGGTGGCGTCCCTGACGGTCCCTTTTGCACTGTTTAGGCGACACAGACGGGCATTTAATGCCCTTGTCCCCTGCCGTCAGGGTTAGGTGTGATAGACTATAGCAGGTAGCTGTACCTACCGCAGCACCTTTCCATTTTTACCCTTTGTCTCCGTTGCCACCTGTCGGTGACCCCTTGACAAATATAAAAGGAGGCCCATGTGCAATGTAGAGGGGGGTTCGGAAAAAAGAGAACACTTAGGCTTGGTCTCGTTAGCCGCTGGTGTGTACTGTAGCACTCCACGCTCCCGAGCAAGAACTCAATACAAACCACAAAGCAGGAGTAGGGTTTTACGCATCCGTGCGGCCCGAACCTAGGTAAACTGCTCGTGTGCTTCGCCTCGATCTGCTCTTCGTGCGACCTCCACCCCCGCCGAACCGAAAGGGACTCGGTCCGCCGGTCCCATAGGTGTTCGTGGATTAGTCCCCCGACAATGAGAGTTTGGAGCTTGACTCAAAGGCGCGAGCGTCCGAGCTCGCGGTGGCTATTGAAAATGCCAAATCTGCCAAGGCCGAATCCCAGAAGACCCTCCAGGAGTTGGATGAGGTGAAGAAGATAGCAGCGGGTAAGGCATTCTTTATGTAAAGCAAACACATAAACGTGAGTTACTTGTTACTTACCCGAATCCGGAGCTCTCCAGGAGCGTTCGCAGATCTTCCCCGGAGTGTGTCTGATGCCGCTGCATTCTATCGAGCTGAGGAGGGCATCTCGACAGAGAAGGTGTTCTGGTCTTAGTATGCTGAGGCTGGACACCCTGTGCCCCTGAGCGACCAGCTAAAGCAACTGGTTGAGCTCCACAAGGCGGCCGAACAGGCCATGAAGGGCCTCATAGTTCGGCTGTGGCCTGGAGGGGCTCTGCCTGGGAGCTATTTCGGGCTGGTGCGGCGTCTGGTGGAGGCCTGTCCAAGGCTTGAAGTCATCAAGCGCTCCGTCTACATTGAAGGTGCCCGTGGGGCCCTTGCCCGTGCTAAGGTGCACTGGGGCAAGCTGGATGCTGAGAAGCTTGTGAAGGACGGGCCACCGCCGGGGAAAGAGCATCGCAAGCCCGAGAATTATTATAAGGATTGTCGGGGATATACCCCGCGACGTAAACCGGACGGAAGTATAACCCGGCCGGACTAGGCGTTTAATTGGTAAACCGCTAGAGGATTGGCGGTTTACGTGTCTGGCGGTTTACGTGTCTGGCTGTTCACTAGTATGACGATTCACGAGCCTGAAGATTCATTGGTGACCCGACGCGTATTCCAGATGCATGACAAGGCCCAAGGACCAGCAGGCCGGTTTAGGTTAATGGTGGGCCGGTTTAAGAGAAAAGGCATGAGGAACATTTATTTTACAAGGAGCTAAGACCTGGACTTGTATCCGGTTTGTATTAGAGATAGACTAGTCCTAATCCTAATAGGACTCTACATGTAACCCGCCCCTCCAACATATATAAGGAGGGGTAGGGCTCCCCAAAAGGGGACAAGTTTCACAAGTTCCACGGGTTGGACAAGTTAGGTTTAGACAATAGCTCTCGAGATAGCGCACTCTTGTAACTGTGGTCATCATCATCAATATCAATGAAGCAGGATGTAGGCTTTTACCTCCACCTTGTGAGGGGCCGAACCTGGGTAAAACATCGCGTCTCTCGTCCCGCTCAACCCCTCTCAAGCTACCACATAGATGCGTTGGCCTCGTGACTAAGTCCTGACACTAAGGACATCTGCCGTGACAATTCCATGAAAGTTGGCGCCCACCGGCGGGCCTGCGCACGATGGTGATGAGTTCTTGAAGGGATCTCCCACAGGGATTGAGAAGGTCGTAATTGGCTGGATGAAGAAAATTCGACAGGAGATAATCTTCGGCAGAAGCCGACGAATTCCATGATTTGGAGTTTCTGTTGTGCGCCGCCGACACAACGTGATCCGTCGAAGTCCGAAGTTAAGATCAATTTTTCTATAGTCACTTGTCGCCGAGGTTGGCAGGAATTATGCTGCAACCGTTGTGCGTTATGTCAGATCAATCAACAAACGTGTGGGCAAGCAAGGATCCAACCCCGAGGTGGTCTCGTAAAGAGATCTATTGTTACGATTCTGAGCAGTATTACTTTGATTATGCTACTGTTCTTACGAAAGCGACACTACTGCAATAATACTCCACGGCGGCTGTTCGTATAAGGTGCTTGAAAGGTTCAGATTCGTTTCTTAATCATTGATTTGGTCAAAGTCAGCAAGTAGCACTAGTACGTGAAGCTACTAGCAGTATTGGTTTAGTTTTTTCAATCACCAAAAGGAAGACCACACCCCGATCTGTTCAACTAGGGTCGACCTGGAAACAACCACAACTCGGGAGCGAGTTATCCATGGACACGGACTCCTATGTTTGACATGCTACTTCCTTGAATAGCAAAACACCGCCGCCGTCGCAGTCCATCCGGTTCAGAGTCGTCCTTGACTTTGCCGCTTCACTCCGAGCCTCCCTCAGCTCCTAACCTTCCTCGGCCGCTGCGGCATCTCGAGCTGGCAAATCGTCTGCTACTGTGTCAGCTCTGCCTGGGCGCGAGTCGCCGTGTCAAGTCGCTTCTGCAACATGCCGCTATGGCTGTACCCCGGCCTGTCATGCTGAACCGCCGAGCTGGCCCTCCAGTCTGTTGCGTTGACGATCAGCCGTCTCCACACCCGCCGCGGGTTTCTGCAGCGCTGCCGCCTCGCTTTCTCAGTCGTGGCTGGCCTCGCCTCCCGCCTCTGCTGCATTGACGACCCACTGAGGCTGACAGCAATCCATCAAACTATCAAGTCGCCGATGTCTTCGTCGACGAACCGCCTGGGCCTCTGTGCCAGGCCGCTTCATCTCCGTGTTAAGCCGCCCCGTTCACAGTTTCAAGTGGCCTCTGCCTTCATGGCCTTCTCTCCGGGTTACTTCCGTTGCTACAGCCATATCAAGTCATCGTCATCGCCGGATTGAGCCAGGTTGAGTCAGCTTTGTCACTGCAAGCCGCCGCCATGGCTCAAGCCACCGCTTGCGCCTCGGCGCTAAGTCGCCAAATCGCCATCGCCCCCACGGCCCCGCCGCTGTGGTTAAACCGGCCCCGCTTCTGCTTCCGTGGCCGACGCCATCGCGAATTCACCTTGAACCGGCCCGGCCTCTGAACCTCCGAGCACGCCTCTGAGTCATCACCGAGCACGCCTCCACTGGTCGATCCGCCACGACCGTCCTGAGCCGTCATCCGCCACTGCTGCATTTATTAAACCGCCATTGGGTTATGCTTTGCTGCTACTTCACCCTCGGGCCAAGTCACCGTGCGGCCGCGCTGCCCTGACCCGCGCCTGCTGCTCCCAGCGCTTGCTTCATGCCTTGACCGACTGTTTCCGGCTCATGCCTCCGTGGTTTCAACCGCGCTCGCACACCCGAGTCGCCCGTTTGTCGTTTTGACTCCGCATCGCTGTGCCCCGGCAGTTAGGTGTTCATACCAGATTGGTCTTGCTTCTGTTTCTGCTACAGTGCTGCTCAAACCGCCCAATGTTGACCTGCCAAGCTATGGTCGCTGCTACTGCCACGGTTTGATGGATGGAAATTTTTGAATTCAAGAAGAATAAAACGGCGTCAGCATATTATGTGATTGGGGAGCAGTCAAATCACAAACCGCTGAGAACATCGTCTTCCTCTACTGCTTGTTGTCTAGGCGCATCCAAAAAAAGGGGTCAAACATGACCCGAAGGCTCCGTCTGAGTCTACCGGTACAGTGCTTTAAGTCGCCACCTCAGTTGCGGTGAACGGATCATTCATCATCCAAAGCCATCTGCAAACATCAGGTGCTATCCATCTCAAGTTTGTTTTATTAACACATATTATTTTTATCAAAGGACAAATTACTTTGATTTGTATATTTTTATATACAGGACCATTATTCACTATAGATGTGGTTTATACCACGGATATGGAGCGCGGATTGATAATATCCCGTCTGGGGATACTCCGGGACATATCATATGATGAATGGAAGCGCACAAGCCGCCGCCTCTGCGGACCCGGTTTACATCAGCTTGCCGGGACCGCGCCCGCGATTAACTTGCCCGTTCGTGCTGGTTTACGATGCGGAGGACAACTAGCCCGTCCGCACCGGCCTATAATATCGCGACTGACTCATCTGTCTGCTCCGACGGCGGATTCACCCATAATTTATTTCCACTTTACCATGGTGATCATCAACTCCGCGGTGGATAATTACTGGCCTGGGTATCACGTGAAATTCATCCAGTATACTTTTATGTTATGTATTGCTTTCTTTAGAAGAGCAATTATTCTGGCTTGCAAAGTTATCTCATGCAGGACCCTAAACCACCATATTGGTGCAAATTTAAAGGCCGTCATAAAACTTCCAGCTTAAAAAGAAGGATCCGGTTCAAAATCCCGGTTCAAGAAGGATTTATCTCTTGCAAACAGTTAAAAGGTGCCAAAGAAGACCTGCTGCCATGATGCGCGGTTCAAACATGGGTATCCTGCCTTATTGGCTTATCATATTATTGATCACTTGGGGGCTTGGTCATATCTGAACCATAGCAACACCTTTTGATAGGCGTAAAGCCACATCATCACTTGGGGACTTGTGGTCACTTCTGAACCATAGTCACGCCTCTTGATCGGCCTAGTGCCACAACATCACTTGGGGGCTTTGGTCGAACCCGAACCATCGCTACACCTCTTGATCGACGTAATTGTAGGATCTTGAAGTAGATGTGTCTAGAGGGGGGGTGATTAGACTACTTGACCAAATAAAAACTTAACCTTTTCCCAATTTTAGTTCTTGGCAGATTTTAGCTATTGTAGGACAAGTCAAGCAATCATCACACAATTCAAGCAAGCATGCAAAGAGTATATTGGCAGCGGAAAGTAAAGCATGCAACTTGCAAGAATGTAAAGGGAAGGGTTTGGAGAATTCAAACGCAATTGGAGACACGGATGTTTTTCCCGTGGTTCGGATAGGTGGTGCTATCCTACATCCACGTTGATGGAGACTTCAACCCACGAAGGGTAACGGTCGCGCGAGTCCACGGAGGGCTCCACCCATGAAGGGTCCACGAAGTAGCAACCTTGTCTATCCCACCATGGCCATCGCCCACAAAGGACTTGCCTCACTAGCGGTAGATCTTCATGAAGTAGGCGATCTCCTTGCCCTTACAAACTCCTTGGTTCAACTCCACAATCTTGTCGGAGGCTCCCAAGTGACACCTAGTCAATCTAGGAGACACCACTCTCCAAGAAGTAACAAATGGTGTGTTGATGATGAACTCCTTGCTCTTGTGCTTCAAATGATAGTCTCCCCAACACTCAACTCTCTCTCATAGGATTTGGATTTTATGGAAAGAAGATTTGAGTGGAAAGCAACTTGGGGAAGGCTAGAGATCAAGATTCATATGGTAGGAATGGAATACCTTGGTCTCAACACATGAGTAGGTGGTTCTCTCTCAGAACATATGAGTTGGAATTGTGTATGTGTTCTGATGGCTCTCTCCACGAATGAAGAGGAGGTGGAGGGGTATATATAGCCTCCACACAAAATCCAACCGTTACACACAGTTTTCCAATCTCGGTGGGACCGAATCAACAAACTCGGTCGGGCCGAAAAGGTAAACCTAGTGACCGTTAGAGATTTTCGGTGGGACTGACATGCAACTCAGTAGGACCGATATGGTTAGGGTTTGGGCATAATGTAATCTCGGTGAGACCGATTACACAAACTCAGTGAGACCGAGTTTGGTAATAAGCTAACCAGAGAGTTGGTCAGGTAAACTCGGTGGGACCGATTTGCTCTTTCGGTGAGACCGAAAAGTTACAAAAAGGAAACAGAGAGTTTACATTACAATCTCGGTGAGACCGAGATCCCATTGGTGAGACTGAACTGATTAGGGTTTGGCAGTGGCTTATGACATGTGAAACTCGGTGGCGCCGGATAGAAAGAATCGGTATGACCGAGTTTGGCTTAGGGTTTAGGTCATTTGTGGAAGTGGGAAAGTAGCTGAGGATTTTGGAGCATATCATTAAGCACATGAAGCAAGAGGCTCATTAAGCAACACCTCATCCCTCCTTGATAGTATTGGCTTTTCCTATGGACTCAATGTGATCTTGGATCACTAAAATGTAAAATGAAGAGTCTTGAGCTTTAAGCTTTAGCCAATCCTTTGTCCTTAGCATCTTGAAGGAGTTCCCACAACCTTTAGTCCATGCCACTCCATTGTTGAACTTATCTGAAACATACTAGATAGAAACATTAGTCCAACAAGAGATATGTTGTCATCAATTACCAAAACCACCTAGGGAGCACTTGTGCTTTCAGTAATGCCAATGCATCACTTCGGGACTTGTGGTCACGTCTGAACCATAGTCACGCCTCTTGATCGGCCTAAGGCCACATAATCACTTGGGGGCTTGATCGAACCCGAACCATTGCCACGCCTTTTGATCGGCATAATGCCACTGTTTCATTTGGGGACCTGGCTAACTTGAACCATAGCTATGCCTATCGGGGGCTTGGTCATGTCCGACCATGGTAACGCCATTTGATCGGCTCAATAGCCTCTTTTTGCAAATGGTTTTATCATTGCCTTTGCTTGAAATTTTGTTTTGATAAATATTTCTTTTGTTGTGATTTTAAACCGACAATTCTTAAACTGGTTCGACTATCAAATTACAAATTGACTGAACACAGTCAAATCTTAATCCGGAGGCTATCTGCCCGGTTTGATTTTCTGTTACCATCCTATTATGGAGCAAACCGGTGTTTATCAACCCGGCTCAGCTTTCAACTACAAGTTGTCAGTACACGATCAAGTTATAATCCGGAGACTATCAGCCTGGTCTGGTTTGACTACGAGTCGCCAGTATTATATGTGGTTAAACCGGTGTTTATCACAACCTGGTACGGTTTTATCATAAACCGACACAATATGGAAGGAGTTATCAGTACTCAAAATCTGGGTTATTACCCCTATTCCAAAAAGTTGGTAAACCAACAATGTGATTCAATGTCACAGGTATGATATATTTCATATTTCATTATTCTTAAGTGCAGCCTTGGTTATAAACATGGGTTATATGTTGGGCATTATGACCCGTCCGACGGTAAACCGCCCGGACACTTTAAACTTGTTGTATGCAGAAACAGGTTGAATAAAGCATGATTATAAATCACCGGCGTTTACTAACCCGACCTGGCTTTCGACTATAAGTCGCCAGTATGATGATAAATCGCCAGTATATGATGAGAAATTATCCGGTGTTTATTAAACCGGCATGGCTTTGGACTATAAGTCGCTAGTATATATTTGGATTGCGCCATTCGAATCATGCGCTTATAAATGATTGGGTTATATTATTCAAATAGCCAAACTTGGCTGGATTTTCATTATGATATTGGATGAATAAGATTTTCATTCCGGATTATATTATCTTGAATAGCCAACATGGCTGGATTTTTATTATGGTTATTAATATTATGATTGAGGTTTTTCAAAGTCGTTTTAGCGCAATGGCTATTATTTTATCAAAGGATATGATTTATTCTACAATGGAAGGAATAGTCCCGAGTCGCTGCAGGCTTACAACCCAGCACTTGGGGGCTACATTATTCAAATTGAGATTACATGCAAGTCTCATGTCGCTGCAAGCATGCATCATGACACTTGGGGGCTAATGCAAAGTCATTTTTACTAGTCTTATTAAAGACCCAACTCATCATATTATAATGAGCCGGCCCTTGGGGGCTACCAATTGCTCCTATCAACTATTCAAGGTACACAACTTTTTATCCATTATATTGAAGGGTCCACTGCTCAGTTGGTAAAGCACAATGCTTTTGACCTTGTGGACGTGGATTCAAGCCCCATGATGGGGGTTACATCATATGATGTTATTTTCATTGAAGTATATATCAAAGTCCCGGCTCAATATTATCTTACTGAGCCGGCCCTTGGGGGCTACACGTTGCTGTTCAAAGTTTACAAGATTATATTTACAAAGTCCCTGCTCATTATTGCATAATGACCCGGCCCTTGGGGGCTACACTGGTTGAAGTTTTTATGAGCATCAAGCAATTACAAGTCCCAGGTTGTTGCAAGCATGACAACCCGACACTAGTGACTGGGATGAACAACATGGATTTCTTCAAAATTGGTAATATTTATATTGAAGCAAGTCTTAAGCCATCACTTTGTTCTGCTCAAGACTTGGGGGCTACAGGTATTATATTATTATTTAGGAAATATTTTCAAATTCTCTGTTTGAGCAAACCAGATTGACCCGGCATCACCAATCATTATGACCCTGTGGCTGCAACCCGGCGTCATCAATAATCATGAACCGGCGTTGTGAACCAGCGTTGGCAACAATCATGACCCAGAATTATCAGTTTTTATAACCCAACAATGGTGGTAATCATAAACCGGCAAGTTCTGCATTCTTAAACCGGCTGAATATCAGATAAGTATTTCAAGACCCATATTTCTTAAACCGGCGCTTTAGGAGCTGAGTCAAAGGAGTTATTCTTCACAATATTTCTCTGTGACAAACCAATGTTGGCAAATTGATTATGAAGCTGGTCTGTTGACCCGGACTTCCTAGAAGGAAGAAATAACAAGGACTTAAGGGTGATCAGGTACCGGTTTACAAGAATTCTTAACCCGGAGCACAACCTGTCAAATTTGTTCTTGTGTTTATTTTGCAGCATAAGTTTACCATGGATAAATCCAAGCTAAACTTGGGGGCTAATGTAGGGGATATACCCCGCGGCGTAAACCGGACGGAAGTATAACCCGGACGGACTAGGCGTTTCATTGGTAAACCGCCAGAGGATTGGTGGTTTACGTGTCTGGCGGTTTACGTGTCTGGCGGTTTACATGTCTGGCGGTTCACTGGTATGATGATTCACGAGCCTGAAGATTCATTGGTGACCCGGCGCGTATTCCAGATGCATGACAAGGCCCAAGGACCAGCAGGCCGGTTTAGGTTAATGGTGGGCCGGTTTAAGAGAAAAGGCATGAGGAACATTTATCTTACAAGGAGCTAAGACCTGGACTTGTATCCGGTTTGTATTAGAGATAGACTAGTCCTAATCCTAATAGGACTCTACATGTAACCCTCCCCTCCAACATATATAAGGAGGGGCAGGCCTCCCCAAAAGGGGACAAGTTTCACAAGTTCAACGGGTTGGACAAGTTAGGTTTAGACAATAGCTCTCGAGATAGAGCACTCTTGTAACCGTGGTCATCATCATCAATATCAATGAAGCAGGATGTAGGCTTTTACCTCCACCGTGAGGGGCCGGACCTGGGTAAAACATCGCGTCTCTCGTCCTGCTCAACCCCTCTCAAGCTACCACATAGATGCGTTGGCCTCGCGACTAAGTCCTGACACTAAGGACATCTGCCGTGACAATTCCACGACAAGGATGTTCTGAAGGGTGCCTGCCTTGTGGCAGATGAATGTTCTAGGGATATAATTTTTGAGTGAAACTTGCTCGTTTTGTCCTGTGTGCTGAAAACTTGTTCATATGCGCTAAGCAATGCTGTTTGGAATCTAAAATATTACCTTCTGTGCGGCTGTTTATCAATTCTGAGAGATGGCAAGTCGTCGGCTTCTGCCCCCGTGCCGCTAGTGCTGGGGTGTTCGGGGATAAACCTGAGCGCTCTTTTTCCCATGTTTGGGTCCTTCGAGGGAGGCGCTCAGCCCAACGAACAAGGCAATCGGACTATAATGCGTGAACACTCTCACTTAACCATAGAATTCTATAATTTTAAATTTCGGCGAAGCCCTTGGTATTCGGAATACTGAGTTCGGGGCGCTATCCATGCCTTGGCCGGAGAGAGCAGGCTCCTCACTCTAAGCGGCATAAGTCGTTAGGGACTCAAAAAACGTCTCGAACAGCGACCAGCTCTCGCTTCATCATGACAGTCAGTTTTAGCTTTCTCCACTGAGGTGCTCGACCCAGCTCAACTGGGGCACAATCGCAGTGGTTCTCCTAGTGCTACCTTAGCCGATATAGCGGAACGTAAGGCACCAAAACATAGGAGCCGAGCAAACCCAACTATTGACCCAAGACATGATTCGGAGCCGATGCATATAATGCTATAAGTTCGGGGTGCCGCACTTGTTAAAGTGTTCGGACTTCTCACACCATATTGAGGGGTACTAAAGCCCCTGGCGTATTTTGGTCGTACCAAAGTGTACGGATGCAACATGTCACTAAGGAACATATATTAAAAAAGAGTAATGCAAAAATAGACAAAAGCTATGCATTGTTTATTAAAGAGGGCTGCGATCAAAGCAGAACGATACAAATAATGCGATAAGCAAAAGGTTGGACTATTTAACGTGTCCGTTCCAGGGGCAAGCTGCGGAATAGTATGCGAAACAGGTATACTACTCATGATAAAGACCACCTAGGAGTTCCGTAATGCGGCGTGGCTTGTCTGCTTCCCTGGTTCTTGCATCGTTTGTTCGGCAATTGAACTGCCGAACGGGCCTTCCGAAGAGTGGAGTCCCGAAAGTAAGAGAAAATTAAAAAAATCGGCAGCCCCTGGTGCAGTTTAAGCCGTGTTTCGGGCGTGCCGTGATGGTGCCCCTCCCCCTGTACCCATGGTATTTCTAGAGCGTAGTTATGTACGCGAAGTACTGGTATCGCATTTTTGCGAGGGCTGGGGTTGGGGCCGCATTGCTATGCCTGCTCAGGTCATGCCAAGCGGGCTTGTTGTAGGTTACTCCAGGCGCGCTTGATGGTGTCCGGTCGTTTAATGGCCGGACTAGAGAACTGCCTGGAGAGGCTGCTTTGTACTTCTGCTGCAAGGGCCGCCATGTGCTCCTCCGTTTGGAGGGAGCGTTTGGTGTTTCCATTGACCGTAATTACTCCTCGAGGGCCTGGCATTTTGAGCTTAAGGTATGCGTAGTGCGGTACCGTATTGAACTTGGCGAATGCGGTTCGCCCGAGCAGTGCGTGATAGCCACTGCGCAATGGGACTATGTCGAAGATTAACTCCTCGCTTCAGAAATTATCCAGAGATCCGAAGACCACTTCAAGTGTGACTGAGCCTGTACAGTTGGCCTCTACACCTGGTATTACGCCTTTAAATGTCGTTTTGGTGGGCTTAATCCTCGAGGGATCTATGCCCATTTTCCGTATCGTATCCTGGTAAAGCAGGTTCAGGCTGCTGCCGCCGTCCATAAGGACTCTAGTGAGATGAAATCCGTCAATAATTGGGTCTAGAACCAATGCGGCGAATCCGCCATGATGGATGCTAGTGGGATGGTCCCTTTGATCAAAGGTGATCGGGCAGGAGGACCATGGGTTGAACTTTGGGGTGACTGGCTCTACCGCGTATAGGTCCCTTAACACGCGCTCCCGCTCCCTTTTGGGGACGTGGGTTGTGTATATCATGTTCACCATCCGCACTTGTGGGGGAAAACCCTTCTGTCCACTGTTGTTCGGTGGCCGGGGCTCCTCGTCGTCATTGCTATGCAGCCCCTTGTCTTCATTTTCGGCATTTAACTTGCCTGCCTGCTTGAACACCCAACAATCCCTGTTGGTGTGATTGGCCAGCTTTTCGGGGGTGCCATGTATCTGGCACGAGCGGTCGAGTATTCAGTCCAAACTGGACGGGCCCCTAGGATTCCTTTTGAATGGCTTTTTCCGTTGACCGGATTTAGAGCCTCTGAATCCGGCATTAACTGCCGTATCCTCAGCATTGTCGCCGTTAAAGCGGCGCTTCTGCTTGTTGCGACGCGACCTGCCACTACTATCCCTGGTATCCGAATTACCAGGGTTCTTGGTCATATTGTTGCTACGAGCAAGCCAGCTGTCTTCTCCCGCACAAAAGCGGGTCATGAGTGTCGTGAGTGCTACCATAGACTTTGGCTTTTCCTGTCCAAGGTGTCGGGCAAGCCACTCATCACGGATATTGTGCTTGAAGGCTGCTAGGGCCTCAGCGTCCAGACAGTCGACTATTTGATTTTTCTTTGTTAGGAACCGTGTCCAGAATTGCCTGGCTGATTCCTCTGGCTGCTGAATTACGTGACTTAGGTCATCGGCGTCTGGGGGTCGCACATAAGTGCCCTTGAAATTGTCGAGGAATGCGGCTTCCAGGTCCTCCCAACAACTGATTGATCCTGTTGGCAAGCTGTTAAGCCAATGCCAAGCTGGTCCTTTAAGCTTGAGTGGGAGGTATTTGATGGCGTGGAAATCATTGCCGCGGGCCATGTGGATATGAAGGAGATAATCCTCGATCCATACCGCAGGATCTGTTGTGCCATCATATGATTCGATATTTATGGGTTTGAAACCCTCGGGGATTTGATGATCCATTATTTCGTCTGTGAAGCATAGTGGGTGTGCGGCGCCTCTGTACTGGGCTATATCACGACGTAGCTCCAACGAGCTTTGTCTACTGTGTTCGGCCCTGCCGAATTTTTGGCCGGCGTGAGGGTTACCGTCTCAAGCCGTGGGGCGCCCACACGATCGTAGATCGATCTTGTTTGCCTTGCCTTGTCCTCCAACATATCTCGTAAGTCCGGCGCATATTCCCGTGCCTTGGTACGGGGTGCGGCTTGAGTGGAGGGCCGAGAGGCCTCTCTGTTGCGGCCACGAGGTGGCCGGTCGGCCGCATCAAGTGCTTCCTCCTCTAATCGGGGTAGCAACCTGCGCTTTGGGTAGCTCTTGGAGGGGCGTTCGAGTTTATGCACTTCGGCCGCAAGGACTTCAGTCCATCTGTCGACTAGCAAATCTTGATCAGCTCTAAGCTGTTGCTGTTTTTTCTTGAGGCTTCTTACCGTGGCCATAAGCCTGCGCTGAAAACATTCTTGCTCGACGGGATCCTCTGGCACGACGAATTTGTCATCATCGAGGCTTGCCTCGTCTTTGAAGGGAGGCATATAATTATCATCCTTGACCTCTCTGTTTGCCGCTCTCTCATGAGGGCTGGTTTCTCCATCCTCCTGTGCTAAATCTTGCTGGAGGGGGTTTTCTTCGGCACTTTCCGGAGTATTATTATCTCCCGTGCTGGAATCACCGTATTTGTTTTGGCGGGATTTTGAGCGGCGCCGCTGACGCCGGCGCTTAGGCTGTTTCTTGGAGGGGTCATCCTCCGTTGTTCCATCGCCATCTCCTTCTGTTGGGGTGTCCACCATGTATATGTCATATGACGAGGTGGCTTTCCAGGGCCTGATAGGCGCTGGTTCTTCATTGTCTCCTTCATCGGCGTCCATACTGTCGATGTCTTCAGAGTCGAAGTCGAGCATGTCGGTTAAGTCGTCAACAGTGGCTACAAAGTAGGTGGTGGGTGGGCTTTGAATTTCTTCATTGTACGAATCCCAACCTTGCTGATCGTAATCCAGCCAGGGCTCTCCTGATAAAGAGAGAGACTTCAGTGTCTTCAGAATATCGCCGAAAGGCGAGTGCTGAAAGATGTCCGCGGCAGTAAACTCCATGATCGGCGCCCAGTCGGATTCGATTGGCAGGGGCGCGGAGGGTTCGGAGTCCGGAGAGGAGTCCGGCTCCTTGGAGTCACGAGTCTCGCAGAGTGTGGGGCTGGTGTTCGGCTCGATCGCCGTTGGGATCGCAGCCCCCGAGGCGGCGTCCAACCACCCATCCTCGATTGACGCAGTTGGCTCCAAATTAAGGGTCGAAGCCGATGCGGGTGCGGCCTCCAGGGCACTGTTCGGCGGCAGAGCTAGATCATGCTCGTCGTGACAGTGCGGCGCGCTCGGCAGTGGCCCGAATCCGTCGAAGATCAAGTCCCCGTGGATGTCAGCAGTGTAGTTTAAACTTCCAAATCTGACCTGACGGCCAGGGGCGTAGGTTTCGATCTGCTCTAGATGGCCAAGTGAATTGGCCCGCAGTGCGAAGCCACCGAAGACGAAGATCTATCCGGGGAGGAAGGTCTCACCCTGGACTGCATCGCCATTGATGATCGTAGGAGCCATCAAGCCTGACGGCGACGACACAGAGGAACTCTCAATGAAAGCACCAATGTCGGTGTCAAAACCGGCGGATCTCGGGTAGGGGGTCCCGAACTGTGCGTCTAGGACGGATGGTAACAGGAGGCAAGGGACACGAAGTTTTACCCAGGTTCGGTCCCTCTCGATGGAGGTAAAACCCTACGTCCTTCTTGATTAATATTGATGATATGGGTAGTACAAGAGTAGATCTACCACGAGATCGGAGAGGCTAAACCCTAGAAGCTAGCCTATGGTATGATTGTTGTTGTGTATGTTGTCCTACGGACTAAAACCCTCCGGTTTATATAGACACCGGAGAGGGTTAGGGTTACACAAAGTCGGTTACAATGGTAGGAGATCTGCATATCCGTATCGCCAAGCTTGCCTTCCACGCCAAGGAAAGTCCCTTCCAGACACGGAACGAAGTCTTCAATCTTGTATCTTCATAGTCCAGGAGTCCGGTTGAAGGTATAGTCCGGCCATCCGGACACCCCCTAATCCAGGACTCCCTAAGGCCCCCTGACGCTCCACCGACCTCAACTCCAACTCCATATATTCGTATTCGGGGGGAAAATCAGGGAGAAGGATTATTTTACGATACAGAGCCGCCGCCAAGCCCTAAACTTTCTCGGGAGGGTTGATCTGGAGTCCGTTTGGGGCTCCGGAGAGGGGAATTGATACGTCTCCAACGTATCTATAATTTTTTATTGTTCCATGATATTATGTTATCGGTTTTGGATGTTTATGGGCATTATTATACACTTTATATTACTTTTGGGACTAACCTATTAACCGGAGGCCCAGCCCAAATTGCTATTTTCTTGCCTATTTCAGTGTTTCGAAGAAAAGGAATATGAAACGGAGTCTGAACGGAATGAAACCTTCGGGGGAGCTATTTTTGGAATGGAAGCAATCCAGGAGACTTGGAGTAGACATCAAGGAAGCTTCGAGGAAGCCACGAGGCAGGGACGCACGCCCTACCCCCTGGGCGCGCCCCCACCCTGTGGGCCCTTCGTGGCTCCCCTGACCGACTTCTTTCGCCTATATATGTCCATATACCCTAAAAACATTAGAGAACAAAATAGATCGGGAGTTCCGTCGCCAGAAGCCTCCGTAGCCACCGAAAACCAATCTAGACCCGTTCCGGCACCCTGCCGGAGGGGGAATCCCTCTCCGGTGGCTATCTTCATCATGCCGGCGCTCTCCATGATGAGGAGGGAGTAGTTCACCCTCGGGGCTGAGGGTATGTACCAGTAGCTATGTGTTTGATCTCTCTCTCTCTCTCGTGTTCTTTAGGTGGTATGATATTGATGTATCGCGAGCTTTGCTATTATATTTGGATCTTATGATGTTTCTCCCCCTCTTCTCTCTTGTGATGATTTGAGTTTTCCCTTTGAAGTTATCTTATCAGATTGAGTATTTAAGGATTTGAGAACACTTGATGTATGTCTTGCATGTGCTTATCTGTGGTGACAATGGGATATCATGTGATCCACTTGATGTATGTTTTGGTGATCAACTTGCGAGTTCCGTGACCTCGTGAACTTATGCATAGGGTTGGCACACGTTTTCATCTTGACTCTCCGGTAGAAACTTTGGGGCACTCTTTGAAGTTCTTTGTGTTGGTTGAATAGATGAATATGAGATTATGTGATGCATATCGTATAATCATACCCACGGATACTTGAGGTGACATTGGAGTATCTAGGTGACGTTAGGGTTTTGGTTGATTTGTGTCTGAAGGTGTTATTCTAGTACGAACTCTATGATAGATCGAACGGAAATAATAGCTTTGTGTTATTTTACTACGGAAATAGATCGATCAGAAAGGATAACTTTGAGGTGGTTTCGTACCCTACCATAATCTCTTCGCCTGTTCTCCGCTATGAGTGACTTTGAAGTGACTCTTTGTTGCATGTTGAGGGATAGTTATATGATCCAATTATGTTATTATTTTTGACAGAACTTGCACTAGTGAAAGTATGAACCCTAGGCCTTGTTTCAACGCATTGCAATACCGTTTGTGCTCACTTTTATCATTAGTTACCTTGCTGTTTTATATTTTCAGATTACAAAAACCTTTATCTACCATCCATATTGCACTTGTATCACCATATCTTTGCCGAACTAGTGCACCTATACAATTTACCATTGTATTGGGTGTGTTGGGGACACAAGAGACTCTTTGTTATTTGGTTGCAGGATTGTTTGAGAGAGACTATCTTCATCCTATGCCTCCCACGGATTGATAAACCTTAGGTCATCCACTTGAGGGAAATTTGCTACTATCCTACAAACCTCTGCACCTGGAGGCCCAACAACGTCTACAAGAAGAAGGTTGTGTAGTAGACATCAAGCTCTTTTCTGGTGCCGTTGCCGGGGAGGTTAGCGCTTGAAGGTCTATCTTTAGATCTTGTAATCAAATCTTTTTGTTTCTTGTTTTATCACTAGTTTAGTCTATAAAATAAAACTACAAAAAATGGAATTAAGGTTGCCTCATATGCTTCATCTTTTTAATATCTTTCGTGAAAATAAGGATTTCGATAATTGTTCCAAAATGCTAGAAGAAGAATGCATTAAAATGTTTGGCACTAAATATTTGAATGATGAGCATGATTGCAATGTTGTTAGTATGAATTCTTTGAATATCCATGATCCTAATGATATGCAAAGCCACAAGCTTGGGGATGCTATGTTTGATGAAGATGATATTTTTTGTCCCCCAAGTTTTAATGAGCAAATTTATTATGATGAAAGCATCCCTCCTATCTATGATGATTATTGTGATGACACGTATGCTATAAAGAATAATGATATCCGTGAAACTTGTCATCATGATTTTAAATTTCAATTGGATTATGCCTCACATGATAGTTATTTTGTTGAGTTTGCTCCCACTACTATTCATGAGAAGAAATTTGCTTATGTGGAGAGTAATAAAAATTCTATGCTTGTAGATCATCAAAAGAATGCTTTATGTGATGTTATATTTTTGAATTAATTCATGATGCTACTGAAAATTATTATGAGGGAGGAATATATGCTCGTAGGAATTGCAATAATATCAAGTTTCCTCTCTATGTGCTTAAAGTTTTGAAGTTATGCTTGTTTTGCCCTCCTATGCTAGTTGATTATGGTTCCCACAAGTTGTTTGCTCACAAAATCCCTATGCATAGGAAGTGGGTTGGACTTAAATGTTCTAATCATATTCTTCATGATGCTCTCTTTATGTTACAATTCTTATCTCTTATTTGAGAATCATTGAAATCACCATGCCTAGCTAGGGGCGTTAAACGATAACGCTTGTTGGGAGGCAACCCAATTTTATTTTTGCCCCTTGCTTTTTGATCCTGTTTATCAATAAATAATTAATCTATCCTCTGTTTATATGTGTTATTATGCTTTTAATTAGTGTTTGTGCCAAGTAGAACCTTTGGGAAGACTTGGGGAAAGTCTTTTTGATCTTGCTGTAAAAAACAGAAACTTTAGCGCTCATGAGAATTGCTGCCATTTTTATTTGGAGAGTGATATCTAGTTAATTCTTTTTGCATATGATTAATAGATAAATTCCTCACGTCCACCAACTTATTTTAGAATTTTTGGGGTTCCATAAGTTTGCGTTAGTTACAGATTACTACAGACTGTTCTGTTTTTGACAGATTCTGTTTTTTTCGTGTGTTGTTTGCTTTTTTTGATGAATCTATGGCTAGTAAAGGAATTTATAAACCATAGAGAAGTTGGAATACAGTAGGTTTAACACAAATATAAATAAATAATGAGTTAATTGCAGTAACTTGAAGTGGTGTTTTGTTTTCTTTCGCTAACGGAGCTCACAAAGATTTTCTTTTAAGTTTTGTGTTGTGAAGTTTTCAAGTTTTGGGTAAAGATTTGATGGATTATGGAACAAGGAGTGGCAAGAGCCTAAGCTTGGGGATGCCCATGGCACCCCTAGGTAAATCCAAGGACACCAAAAAGCCTAAGCTTGGGGATGCCCCGGAAGGCATCCCCTCTTTCGTCTTCGTTCGTCTGTAACTTTACTTGGAGCTATATTTTTATTCACCACATGATATGTGTTTTGCTTGGAGCGTCATTTTATTTTATTTTGTTTTGCTTGCTGTTTGAATAAAATACCAAGATCTGAAATTATTAAATGTTAGAGAGTCTTCACATAGTTGCATAATTATTCGACTACTCGTTGATCTTCACTTATATCTTTCGGAGTAGTTCATCATTTGCTCTAGTGATTCACTTGTATCCTTTTAGAGCACGGTGGTGGTTTTATTCTATAGAAATAATTGATATCTCATGCTTCACTTATATTATTTTGAGAGTCCTTTAGAACAACTTGGCAATAATTAAAACTTTCATAAAGTGCATTGAATACTAAGAGAAGTTTGATACTTGATGATTGTTTTGAGATATGGAGATGGTGATATTAGAGTCATGCTAGTTGAGTAGTTGTGAATTTGAGAAATACTTGTGTTGAAGTTTGTGATTCCCATAGCATGCACGTATGGTGAACTGTTATGTGATGAAGTCGGAGCATGAATTATTTATTGATTGTCTTCCTTATGAGTGGCGGTCGGGGACGAGCGATGGTCTTTTCCTACCAATCTATCCCCCTAGGAGCATTGATACATCTCCAACGTATCTATAATTTGTGATTGCTCCATGCTATATTATCTACTGTTTTGGACTATATTGGGCTTTATTTTCCTCTTTTATATTATTTTTGGGACTAACCTATTAACCGGAGGCCCAGCCCAGAATTGCTATTTTTTTTGCCTATTTCAATGTTTCGAAGAAAAGGAAAATCAAACGGAGTCCAATTGACCTGAAACTTCACGGAACTCATTTTTGGAAGGAAAGAAGCCCAGAAGACTTGGAGTGCACGTCAGGGGATCTGCGAAGAGGTCACGAGGCAGAGGGGCGCGCCCACCCCTTGGGCGCGCCCTCCACCCTCGTGAGCCCCTCGTGCCCCCTTGACGTACTTATTCCGCCTATATATCTCCATATACCTTAAAAACATCCGGGAGCACAATAGATCGGGAGTTCCACTGCCAGAAGCCTCTGTAGCCACCGAAAACCAATCTAGACCCGTTCCGGCACCCTGCCGGAGGGGGCAATCCTTCTCCGGTGGCCATCTTCATCATCCCGGTGCTCTCCATGACGAGGAGGGAGTAGTTCTCCCTCGGGGCTGAGGGTATGTACCAGTAGCTATGTGTTTGATCTCTCTCTCTCTCTCTCGTGTTCTTGATTTGGCACGATCTTGATGTATCGCGAGCTTTGCTATTATAGTTGGATCTTATGTTTCTCCTCCCCCTCTTCTCTCTTGTAATGAATTGAGTTTCCCCTTTGAAGTAATCTTATCGGATTGAGTCTTCAAAGATTTGAGAACACTTGATGTATGTCTTGCCGTGGATATCTGTGGTGACAATGGGATATCACGTGCTTCACTTGATGTATGTTTTGGTGATCAACTTGCGGGTTCCGCCCATGAACCTATGCATAGGGGTTGGCACACGTTTTTGTCGTGATTCTCCGGTAGAAACTTTGGGGCACTCTTTGAGGTCCTTTGTGTTGGTTGAATAGATGAATCTGAGATTGTGTGATGCATATCGTATAATCATACCCACGGATACTTGAGGTGACATTGGAGTATCTAGGTGACATTAGGGTTTTGGTTGATTTGTGTCTTAAGGTGTTATTCTAGTATGAACTCTAGGGCTGTTTGTGACACTTATAGGAATAGCCCAACGAATTGATTGGAAAGAATAACTTTGAGGTGGTTTCGTACCCTACCATAATCTCTTCGTTCGTTCTCCGCTATTAGTGACTTTGGAGTGACTCTTTGTTGCATGTTGAGGGATAGTTATGTGATCCAATTATGTTAGTATTGTTGAGGGAACTTACACTAGCGAAAGTATGAACCCTAGGACTTGTTTCCTAGCATTGCAATACCGTTTACACTCACTTTTATCATTAGTTACCTTGCTGTTTTTATAATTTCAGATTACAAATACCTTTATCTACTATCCATATTGCACTTGTATTACCATCTCTTCGCCGAACTAGTGCACCCATACAATTTACCATTGTATTGGGTGTGTTGGGGACACAAGAGACTCTTTGTTATTTGGTTGCAGGGTTGCTTGAGAGAGACCATCTTCATCCTACGCCTCCTACGGGTTGATAAACCTTAGGTTATCCACTTGAGGGAAAATTGCTACTGTCCTACAAACCTATGCACTTGGAGGCCCAACAACGTCTATAAGAAGAAGGTTGTGTAGTAGACATCAAGCTCTTTTCTGGCGCTGTTGCTGGGGAGGTTAGCGCTTGAAGGTATATCTTTAGATCTTGCAATCGAGTCTTTTAGTTTGTTTTTTTATCACTAGTTTAGTTTATAAAAGAAAATTACAAAAAATGGAATTAAGTTTGCCTCATACGCTTTATCTTTTTAATATCTTTCGTGAGTATGATGGAAAGGATAATTGTGCTCAAGTGCTAGAAGAAGAAACTATAAAATGTTTGGCACTAAATATTTGAATGATGAGCATGTTTGCAATGTTGTTAGTATGAATTCCTTGAATATCCATGATGCTAATGATATGCAAAGCCACAAGCTTGGGGAAGCTATGTTTGATGAAGATGATATTTTTTGTCCCCCAAGCTTTGATGGGCAAATTTACTATGATGAAAGCATGCCTCCTATCTGTGATGATTATTGTGATGACACGTATGCTTTAAAGAATAATGATAACCATGAAACTTGTCATCTTGATCTTAATTTTCAATCACATGATAGTTATTTTGTTGAGTTTGCTCCCACTATTATTCATGAGAAGAAATTTGCTTATGTGGAGAGTAGTAAATTTTCTATGCTTGTAGATCATGAAAAGAATGCTTTAGGTGCTGGTTATATTTTTGAATTCATTCATGATGCTACTGAAAATTATTATGAGGGAGGAATATATGCTTGTAGGAATTGCAATAATATCAAGTTTCCTCTCTATGTGCTTAAAGTTTTGAAGTTATGCTTGTTTTTCCTTCCTATGCAAGTTGATTCTTATTCCCACAAGTTGTTTGCTCACAAAATCCCTATGCATAGGAAGTGGGCTAGACTTAAATTTTCTAGTGATATTCTTCATGATGCTCTCTTTATGTTACAATTCTTATCTACTATATGAGCATCATTGAAATCATCATGCCTAGCTAGGGGCGTTAAACGATAGCGCTTGTTGGGAGGCAACCCAATTTTATTTTTGTTCCTTGCTTTTTGCTCCTGTTTAGTAATAAATAATTCATCTAGCCTCTTCTTAGATGTGGTTTTATGCTTTTAATTAGTGTTTGTGCCAAGTAGAACCGTTGGGAAGACTTGGGGAAAGTCTTGTTGATCATGATGTAAAAAACAGAAACTTTAGCGCTCACGAGAATTGCTGCCATTTTTATTTGGAAAGTGATATTTAGTTAATTATTTTTGCAGATGATTAATAGATAAATTCCTCAGGTCCATCAATTTATTTGAGAATTTTATGAGTTACATAAGTATACGTTTGATACAGATTACTACAGACTGTTCTATTTTTGACAGATTCTGTTTTCATTGTGTTGTTTGCTTATTTTGATGAATCTATGGCTAGTAAAATAGTTTATAAACCATAGAGAAGTTGGAATACAGTAGGTTTAACACCAATATAAATAAAGAATGAGTTCATTACAGTACCTTGAATTGGTGATTTATTTTCTTATACTAACGGAGCTCACGAGTTTTCTACTTTAAGTTTTGTGTTGTGAAGTTTTCAAGTTTTGGGTAAAGATTCGATGGATTATGGAATAAGGAGTGGAAAGAGCCAAAGCTTGGGGATTCCCAAGGCACCCCAAGGTAATATTCAAGGATATCCAAGAGCCTAAGCTTGGGGATGCCCCGGAAGGCATCCCCTCTTTCGTCTTCGTTCATCAGTAACTTTACTTGGAGCTATATTTTTATTCGCCACATGATATGTGTTTTGCTTGGATCGTCAATTTATTTTGTTAGGATTTGCTTGCTGTTATTTAGAATAATTTTTTGCATCTTTTAAAAGTGGCATTGATAGTTGAGGGAGTCCTGGATTAGGGGGTCTCCGGATAGCCGAATTATATTCTTTCGTCGGACTGTTGGACTATGAAGATACAAGATTGAAGACTTCGTCTCGTGTCCGGGTGGGACTCTACTTGGCGTGGAAGGCAAGCTAGGCAATACGGATATGCATATCTCCTCCTTTGTAACCGACCTTGTGTAACCCTAGCCCCCTCCGGTGTCTATATAAACCGGAGGGTTTTAGTCCGTAGGACAACGTACAATCATGCCATAGGCTAGCTTCTAGGGTTTAGCCTCTCTGATCTCGTGGTAGATCTACTCTTGTTCTACCCATATCATCAATATTAATCAAGCAGGACATAGGATTTTACCTCCATCAAGAGGGCTCGAACCTGGGTAAAACATTCTGTCCCCTGCCTCCTGTTACCATCCGGCCTAGACGCACAGTTCGGGACCCCCTACCCGGGATCCGCCGGTTTTGACACTGACATTGGTGCTTTAATTGAGAGTTCCGTTGTGCCGTCGCCATCAGGAAGGATGCCTCATCCCGTATTTAAAGACAACATTGTTGCTAAGGGAGCTTTGACTGTCGGCCAAACTCTCCGGCTAGGTGGTTTTCTTATGACCACCTGTTCGGCCGCTGCACTGACGATGACTTCTCGGGTCATCAAAAGCATTCTTCACGTCAACTCGGAACTCGCCGAGCAGTTAGATCCAATGGAGCTCTCTTCCCTAAACAAGCTCTTGGATCGCATCGCCGCCCTGGGAGTCGCTACAGACTACGATCAGATTGGGCCTAAACCGGATCTAAGAGAGATCAACTCTCCCCAGGTCACCCATCACGTTGAAGTGGTGGAGGAACAATGCGGCAACCCTTCATCTATCTTAAGGACTAGCTATGTCCGGATTCCCGATCCCTCCAAGCCGAATACCTGCGGAGGGTAGGACGTCACTCAAGACCTGAACCTAGAGTCAGGCAGTGGGCTAGATTCATTGGAAAACCTCCAAGAATCCAAACTTCCGAGTTCGGAAACTCCTTGGCCCCTGAGTCTCGGATTGGGTGAGGTTTCGGATTCAATTCCACCCACCCACCCAAACATAAGTGATCTATCCCAAATTAGGCAAGAGCCCGAAGAAACAGTACACCATTACTGGGCCAGATTCCTCCTGGTCATGAATAGGATAAAGGACTTGCGCGAGGAAGACGCAATTTCATTCTTCTGCAATAATTGCACGAACAAGGGAATCCTCAACGCCATAAGTCGCCGCGAAATTACACGCTTTGCCGACTTGGCGTCCATAGTACGAAAGTACTATGTGATGGAAAGCGCCTGGAAAACCAAAATAAAATTTTGGGATAATCCGGCCCTGAATACAAACCCAGTCCAAAATATAAGGGTGCATTATCGCCAGACACCCGGGTTAAACACCAAAAAGCAAAAACCCTCTACAGGGCATGGAACCGTACTGGAGGGATGGCTCAATGGACCCTGTAAAATTCACAGTGCAGAGGGCGCCATACCAACTCATAGCCTTAGAGCATGTTGGATACTCCGGCAGGTGGCCAAAAGTGGCGAAGATCTTCTAACCCCAGAAGCCACAGAGCACCAGCCCAGGGATACCAGTACGGTATTAACAGTCTTCGAGACTTTCGCGTCAAATAATATGCGAAAACAAACACTCCGCAGCCTCGCCGAGGTCTACCATGTGGCAACAATAAACCCATGGAGTGACACGGCTATTACTTTTAATGCCAGTGACGAACCTAAATTTCGAATAGCCCGAGCACCAGCCGCATTGGTCCTCAGTCCAATAATGGACGGCTTTCGACTCACCAAGGTACTCATGGACGGTGGCAGTGGATTAAACCTCATTTATGAGGAAACCCTTCGAAAAATGGAAATAGACTGGAACCGCATCGAGCGAAGCAGCACAACCTTTAGAGGAATAATCCCGAGTCAGGAAGCGCGCTGTACAGGAAAAATCACACTAGATGTGGTGTTCGGCATGCCGGATAATTACAGGTCCGAAGAGGTCATGTTGCAAGTGGCCCCATTCAGTAGCGGATACCACGCTCTATTAGGGCGGGAGGCATTTACAATCTTCCAAGCCATACCCCATTATGGGTACATGAAGCTCGAAATGCCCGGCCCCAACGGAATCATCACTCTTGCTAGTGATCCGGACATAGCACTCCGCGCCAAAAATAAGACAGCCTCACTGGCCCTCGAGGCACTATCCGAAGCCCTAGCGGCCGAGGAACTGACTGCGCTGCGCTCCACGGTGAATAGGGACGACGTGATACTCGATAAAAGATCCAAGTCCACCTCCTTTAAACCGGTGGACGAAATAGTCAAATTCCAAGTCCATCCAATAGACCCTACAAAAACAGCGTCCATCGGGGCACAATTAAACCCTGATGTCGACGCCGCACTACGAGAGTTCCTACGCGAGAACTAGGACATTTTTGCCTGGCACCCTTCAGACATGCCGGGAATCCCACACAAGCTGGCCAAGCATAGCCTAAATATCCTAAAAGGATTCAAGCTAGTCCAGCAGGCTCTTAGGCGTTTCTCCGAACCTAAGAGACAAGCCATGGGAGAGGAACTATCCAAACTATTGGAGGCCGGATTCACCAGAGACATAAAACATCCGGACTGGCTAGCAAACCTGGTGATGGTACCAAAGAAGGACAAATCCTGGTGCTTGTGCGTCGATTTTAAGGACCTCAACAAGGCCTGCCCAAAGGATCCCTTCCCCCTCCCCCGCATCGATCAAATCATCGACGCTACCGCAGGACATGATTCATTGTGTTTCCTCGACGCATACTCTGGCTACCATCAAATTAAGATGGTGGAGCCAGACCAAGCCGCAACAGCATTCATCACACCGTACGACCCATTCTGCTTCAACACAATGCCCTTCGGGCTCAAAAACGCCGGCGCAACATATCAGCGCATGATTCAGACATGTCTGGCAAACCAGATTGGCAAAACAGTGGAGGCATACCTAGATGACGTGGTCGTCAAAACTAAGCATGTCGAATCTCTAGTAGACGACTTGAGGCTCACATTCGATAACCTCCAAACATACGACATCAAGCTCAACCCAGAAAATGCGTTTTTGGCGTACCAGCTGGAAAGCTCTTGGGCTTCTTTGTATTCGGTAGAGGAATTGAAGCAAATCCAGCCAAGATCCGAGCTCTGTCACAATTGGACATCCCAAAGGACCTCAAACAAATACAAAAATTGACCGGATGTGTGGCGGCTCTAAGCCGCTTTATCTCCCGCTTGGGAGAAAAGGCATTACCCCTTTATCGCCTCCTCCGGTGCACCGAACACTTCGAGTGGACGGATGCCGCCACGGCCGGACTCGACGAAATAAAAGCCATATTGGCAACAAACCTAGTCCTGGCCACGCCAAACATTGGCGAACCATTGCTATTATACATTGCGGCAACTCATCAAGTTGTAAGTGCAGTGCTCGTCGTCGAACGAGAAACGGACGGACACAAATTCCCCCTTCAAAAGCCGGTTTACTATGTGTCCACTGTCCTTACTCCATGCAAGTCACGGTACCCGCATTATCAAAAGATAGCGTACGCGGTATTTATGGCATCCCGGAAGCTGCGACACTACTTTCAAGACTGCTTGATAACGGTAGCCTCGGAAGTACCACTTAACGATATTATGAACAACCGCGACGCGACGGGCCGGATTGCCAAATGGGCCATTGAGCTCCTCCTATTCGACATAACTTACAAGCCACGACGAGCTATTAAGTCGCAAGTTTTGGCCGACTTCATCGCCGAATGGACGAAAGCCGAACTCCCTAAAGAGTACGGCACATATTCCAACTGGATCATGCACTTTGACGGCTCCAAAATGTTGGCTGGTCTGGGGGCTGGCGTCGTTTTGACGTCCCCAATAGGAGATACAGTTCAATACGTACTCCAGATAATGTACACGGACTCCAACAACGCAGCCGAATATGAGGCCCTTCTACATAGTCTCCGGATGGCAGTATCCATGGGCATTCAATGCCTAGAGGTGCGCGGGGATTCGAACCTCGCGATATCCCAAATAAATGGAGACTTTGATGCCAAGGATCCGAAAATGGCAGCTTATCGCAACACGGTCCTAAAAATGTCAGCTCGGTTCGAGGGGCTCGAATTTCACCATATAGCCCGGGAAAACAATCAGGCAGCAGACGTCCTGGCACGCATCGGCGCAAAATGAGATGCCATCCCTCCCAACATCTTCTTGGAGAGGCTGTTCAAGCCATTCGTAGTATGGGAAGGGGAACCCGGAAATAACAGCTCGGACCCAACCGCACTGCCCGACACCGAACATTCTGACATAATTGGAGGCTCTGCCAACGAAATAACATCTTCAGCCCACATAATAATGGCAGTCATCACCCCGTGGACAGAACCATTCCTAGCTTACCTAACTAAGCAGGAACTTCCCGCGGACCAAAACGAGGCACGCTGCATAGTGCGGCGATCTCAAGCCTATAAAGTCCATGAGGGAGAGCTTTATAAGAAAAGCACCACCGGAGTCCTTCAAAGGTGCATCTCCGAAGAGGAAGGGCGGAATCTTCTGGCTGAAATTCATGCCGAACTCGGCGGTCACCACGCAGCAGCCCGGGCCCTTGTAAGCAAGGCCTTCCGTACAGGCTTCTATTGGCCGACGGCCCGGGCAGACGCTCAGGACTTAGTTCGATGATGTGTTGGTTGCCAGCGTTTTGCTAACCAAAGCCATATGCCACCCACCGCCCTCCAAACTATCCCCATCACCTGGCCCTTCGCGGTTTGGGGGTTTGACATGGTTGGACCCCTTAAAGGAGGAACCCACAAGCAAAAATACTTACTGGTCATGGTGGATAAGTTCACCAAATGGATAGAAGCCAAGCCTGTTAAGACGGCCGAATCCGGACCGGTGATAGACTTCATATCCGGGGTCGTACACCGTTACAGCGTCCCCCACAGCATCATCACTGATAACGGCAGGAACTTTACGGCCGACGAGGTAAAACTCTGGTGCAAAAACATGGGCATCAAGCTTGATTATGCTTCAGTCTATCACCCACAAACTAACGGTCAGGTCGAGCGAGCAAATGGTCTTATCATGAGCGGCATCAAACCCATATTAGTGCGGTCCCTCAAGGAATCTAACACGCATTGGGTAGAGGAGCTCGACTCCGCACTCTGGGGGCTGCAGACCACACCAAATCGCACTACCGGATACACACCATTCTTTATGGTATACGGCGCAGAGGCGGTTCTGCCCTACGACATTATTCATGACTCACCTCGAGTGCGCATGTATGAAGAAAGAGAAGTCGAGATCGATCGGTAGGACAGTTTGGACGCCTTGGAGGAGGAGCGTGACGTGGCAAAAGCCCGTTCCGCATTCTGTCAACAGCAGGCTCGAAGATACCAAAGCAGAGAGGTACGGGCCAAAACTTACAATGTTGGCAAGTTAGTTCTACGCCTGCTGGATAAGAAAAAGGACAAACTCAAGCCCAAATGGGAAGGTCCCTTCATCATTGACCAAGTCCTGACTGGTGGAGCGTACCGTTTGCGAGATGCATCAGATAATCGACTCGAGCCGAACCCATGGAATGCAGCCCGACTCCGAAGATTCTACGCCTAACGCCGGACTCTGTGTTCGTCTCCTTCCTCTGTCCATTTTTATACACTATCTGTCTTATATTTTTCTCCTTCTCCTTTTCTTTTCTCTCACGGCCTTTAGGGGCCCATTCGTGCCTTGTTTGCACGCAACTGACGCGCTATCCGCACTCATTATACCTGGGGGCTTCTTTAACAGAAGCTTATTCATACGGGCTTTATGCCCAACACATGTGTTATCCTTCCGCATGTACCCTTTATTCACCATTATATGCATCGATATGACTTAAGTTTTGGCCAAGCTGGGTTGCCTGGCTCTTGTATTTATGCCCTACGTTCCCGTTAATTCGGCTAGGGCATAAGGGGCGCACCTCTGCGATTGTTACTGCCGGTCAGCCGGATGTGTACCTCAGACTAGGTGAAGCCGAAAGCTAGCGTTCTTAAGGGAATATTTGGTCGGTGAACTAAAGATGAATTTTCACTTATTTACTTATGCGCCCCCAGATGTTTTTTTTGCGTCTCTTCTCGCAGTCCGGACATGCACTTTAGGGCATGCCTCCCAGGGAAAGGAACCCCTAACGGAACTATTCTCCCTGGAAGATGTTTCTTACTAACCATGTAATATAACATAACTAGTTGGGCACTTGTCTGTTCAAGCACTAATGACCCCTACGCCTGGTCTCCATGCATGCCTCGGTTCTTACATAACCAAGAGGGTATTCAGATACACTCCGGACCGTCGGGTCCCGAGGTTGAAGCGAAAAGGTCCGCCACGACAAACGATCTACAATCCGGCTAGAAGGCATTATACATGTCACTTTAAATTACATAGTCAATTTGAGTGGTTGAATTCCTCTTCAATACCATCCAATAGGCTGTCTAGTCTATAGTCCTGTTGGGAATACTTTGCAGCCAATTCTACTTGGCCGTACACTAAGCTCATAGGGATCTCCTTCCCATCGGGCCCCACAGGTCTGACCTCAGCCATGTGGTTTCAGTCAGCCTTCGTGTACCGCGTCTTCACCATTTCCCAGGCTTCCCTGGCGCCCTGACGGCAGGCCGATATCTTCCATAATCGGAAGCGCCGCCGCGCTCCCTTCAGCTTCTCTGCAAGCTCTCCAAGGCCTTCGGGCATGGAGACGGATGGCCAAAAGGCCTGGGCGACGCCTTGCATCACCTGTCGAACTCGTTCATGCAGTTGTGAGAGCTCGGAAAGAAGGTCACCCGTAGAACCGGGCATTTCCTCTGCAGGACGACCTGTTAGCATACCTATAGACATAAATCTGTCAGCCAACTTCCTCGCCGAACTCTTTTTCAAAGTTCGTTCAAGCACTTACTAAATATGTCGCGTCAAAGCCGCCGATTCTCCTTAACGGAGTCTGACAGTTGGGCACGAACATCCTTTAGTTCCACGCCCAGCTTGGTGTTGGCATCTAGGAGATCATTCTTCTCCTGCCTCACCCTCGTAAGCACGCTCTCACCGACCTTCAACTGGCGTAGAAGCTGTTGCTTATCCGGATTTACTCCAGCGTCATCTGCAATTTTATCGTCAAATCTGCATATACGCCGCACTTTATATGATACTTATCATTCGAAGGATATATTACCAGAGGGGGTCTCTTTGGGCTCCCCTGCTGCGGCCAGTGCGGCCTGAAGTTGGGCTTTGCACTCTTCCAGCTCCTGGGACAGTTGGGTATTCTTTTCCATAAGAACCTGCATAACAAATGATCCTTAAATCAGTTATTCTAACTATTTCAAGTCTCAGGGGCTACTAATATATATATATATAATCGCCAAATTTTCTCACCCGTATGTCTTTTACATACTGCTCCGAGGCTCTGGCTAGACCATTTTGAGCGGCACGGAGGTACGCATCTCCCGAGTTGAAGGCATCCAATGCCTCTTGGGAGAAACAAGCGTCATGAAGAACAGTCCGGCGACGCCTGTGGTTCATGGCACTTTCCACCTCAGAATTGGTGGTGGACAGTCTATCCGCATCCTCTGTCGGAGGAGCGCCCGGCGCATGCCTCGTATTCGTTCCCGCCTCCGAATCCGGCCTTGGATCCTGGCTGGTGGAGGCGCAATTAGTAGCCTCTCCGGGTATAGTCCGGCGAGCGCTCTTTTTCCTAAAAAGAGGGCATGGGCGTTAGTATGCCTCCGAGAATAATGTCTTGGAATAAAGATGGCGCACCGTACTGCTGCGCCGGTGTCTCAATCCGGACTGCGTGTCTTTTCAGCCTGCCTGGCCTCGTGGCCCCTTGTTGGCTAGTCGCCGCAGGCTCGGCCTTCCGCCTTGAGGACCTCCCCTGCAAAACACGGTTGTTATATGGTAATCAAAAACACGCAAGGACGGATCCCTTTTCAAAGTATTGGGACTTCGGTCTAAGTTACTTGTGAGGCTGGAAGTAGCCCAGGGTAATCGGCCGTAATGGCCACCAAGGCGTTGTCATTGCTCAATTGGTAAAATACCCCATCGATCAGCTCCACAGATATGTCCGGATCCTCTTGGGAGGCCGGGTCAAGGGACCGTTCTAGGTCCTCGGGTTGTGGAGGGGGGTTGTTTATCTCCCTTACAGCCTAGCGCAGCTCCTACGTTGAAATCGCTAGACTGAATACTTAACTATGGGAATATGAAACGGATGGGCGAGAAAAAGTCTCCGCTTACCCAGCTCAGAGGATTGTACATAGAAAATCCGCCCTGCGGGTTGACCCGGAGGAATTCCTCCTCTTCTCCCTTGTACAAAGCGGATAAGATCTTTATTAGATCAGCAACCGATTCCGGCCCTTTACGGCCGTAGCGGGTGGCGTCATCCTCCCCGTTGAAATCCCACATGGGGTGGCCTCTATACTGAAGCGGCTACACCCCCCGCATAATACATGTGGCCATGACCTCGATCATGGTCAATCTGAATCGAGCTAACAAACTTATCCGGCTCATCAGGTAAAGAACGTCCCTGTCATCTTCCTCTAGGGGGCTCCATGGACGCCAGCTCCGGCGCTTCTTCAAAGGAGCGTTGTCGAACTCAGGGAGGCCGATTCGAATAGGGTCCGGGAGGGGGACATCTTCTATATAAAACCATTCTGAAGGCCAGTCTTCGGACGTCTTCTTTGGGGTTCCGGATAGATATCCGGTCCCGGCAATACGCCACACTTCGGCTCCGCCCACTTGATATATTGACCCCTTCTGAGAACGGGGCACAAGGCAGAACAACTTCTTCCACAATGTGAAATGAGCCTCACAGCCCACAAACAGCTCGCAAAGGGCTACGAAGCCCGCGATATGCAATATGGAGGCAGGCGTAAGGTTGTGCAACTGGAGGCCGTAGAACTCCAGGAGCCCCCGGAGAAACGGATGAATTGGAAATCCGAGCCCTCTTACCAAATGAGGGACAAGGCATACCCGCTCTCCCTTGGAGGGATTGGGAAGGCTCTCCGCTTGCTCTCCGCCATTATAGGTGGCGAACCCGGCTCGAACTGGGACCATGTACGCTGGGGGAAGAAATCCCTTGGTCTGAAGCATCACTAATTTGCTGTGCGGGACGAAACATCTCTCCCAATCTCCGGGCTTGGGGCTAGGGGAGCGAGAGGAGGAGCTGCATCGACTGGCCATGATGGAATGGATCTCTGTCGGATGCGCTCCGATGAAGGCTCGCCAAGGGAGGATGGTGTGATTTGGATCTGAATCCTCATCTTTTAAATAGGCAGCTCATTCACACAGCTAGGGGGTAAATGTAAAAACACCCTGGCTCTTCACATTCGCTCGACACGTGGAAAGTGACCATTATTGGGCGTGGAAGCCAAGGAGCGCAACATTCACAAGAGGCCGGACACTATTTCAACAGGTACACGGAATTTGGAGAGGAACCCGCCTTGCAATGCCGAAGACAATCTGCGCGCTGGACTCATCGTCATTGAAGCCTGTTTCGGGGGCTACTGAGGGAGTCCTGGATTAGGGGGTCTCCGGACAGCCAGATTATATTCTTTGGCCGAACTGTTGGACTATGAAGATACAAGATTGAAGACTTCGTCTCGTGTCTGGGTGGGACTCTACTTGGCGTGGAAGGCAAGCTAGGCAATACGGATATGCATATCTCCTCCTTTGTAACTGACCTTGTGTAACCCTAGCCCCCTCCGGTGTCTATATAAACCGGAGGGTTTTAGTCCGTAGGACAACGTACAATCATACCATAGGCTAGCTTCTAGGGTTTAGCCTCTCCGATCTCGTGGTAGATCTACTCTTGTACTACCCATATCATCAATATTAATCAAGCAGGACGTAGGGTTTTACCTCCATCAAGAGGGCCCGAACCTGGGTAAAACATCGTGTCCCCTGCCTCCTGTTACTATCCGCCTTAGACGCACAGTTTGGGACCCCCTACCCAAGATTCGCCGGTTTTGACACCGACATTGGTTCTTTCATTGAGAGTTCCGCTGTGTGTTCGGCAAAAGGTTGATGGCTCGCCTGCAGATCAACTGCGACTTCGGCATCTTCGTCACCAGCTCGACTGGTCACCTTGGTTCGACCAAGGACTGCACCCTACCTCCGATCATCATGTTCGGATGAGGGCCTTTATAAACATCAACTCCGATCTCTATCAAGATCATGGAGGAATCATCCACGGTGCCCGGGGGCTCAACGTCAACATTGCCCTCGGGGGACCGTGCCGTTTTTCCAGACAACAAACTTGTGTCCGCCGCCACCGCCTCTTCAAGTGTCTTTTTAACGATTGCTTCGGTGGAATTGTGCGGAATTGAGTCTACAACAACCCTGGAAAATTTCTTCGAGTTCCGATGGAGGAATCTCTGGGAATCCACGATATACCGGAGCCCTGTCAAATCTGGACGAGTTTAGGGCGTGGTGTCCATCTTCTAGCTCGGACGTCCTTTGGAAAATCCAACCGTTGATTGGCTGCGGAATTCCTATATCTACCACCTCTCAAAATTTCAGCTCGATCCGACCGTCCAAACTTCGGGAACCTTCCGATTAGTGCATCACTTTTCGGATATGTTTTCTGCGCGAAAACGAATCCGACCCGAGTTCATCTTTTTTATGAACGGGATTTCGGACATCCCTTTTGAAGGAAGTTTTGTATGGGGTATTGTGTTTTGTTCCCGAACACATCCCACCAACTTTAAGATCTTTCGAACATGATCTTCAAACATCATGGTGGTGTCAAACCAGTCCGGCAATATTGCTACACGGCTGCCGACCTGCGCTAGACACGTCGTCACTTTGTTGAGCCGAGCTCAACTTCTTCAGATCATCATCTCAGCAAGCGGAACAAGAGTCCGGGATCGCGAAGAATAAATCATCACCAACATCACCGCCCCATGGATTACACAGAGCGGGCATACCGGCATCGCCGCACGGTCACTTCATCAAGCCGGCATCGACCACGTCATGACCTGCATTGGCAGGGCCGCACTAGTGCTTCTTCAAGCTGGTGTCCATCACGCCGACCTATTTCGACATCTCGACTGGACCGGGGGCTTCGCCATCTCTTCATCAACCTACTCCAGAGACTTCGGTGTCACTAGCCGACCAACTCTGTGACGTTAGCTGGACCAAGGGCTTTGCCTCGGCGAGCCAACCTTTGCCAGCATCGCCGTGCCGTCACTTTATCGCCCATCAGGCAATGGGTGTGCGGATTGAGTCCCAATTTTGGGAATCACCTTTCTTCGGATTGCTACAACAAATGAACCAGGTGTTATTAATCCTAGTATTTTTTGCTTGTTTGGGTTCATTTTTCCCAAGGAATTATTACTCTGGTTTGTCCATCATATGTACGCAGGCCTATCAAATGGTGGCGCATTAACGACGATCGCATGGTGGTTCGGTCAGTTTCTGTACATAGTCCGGCGAACGCCGCATCCGAAACTCGGACCGACCTGTGAATTCAGGCTTTGCCACGTCTTTACCGCATCACGCTGACGCCCTGCATGGACATTGACTTCAGCGCCAGGCCATATTTCTTTTATTACTCACTTTGCATAAATTATTTATTATGCAATGATTTTTTATTATTACTATTATCTCCGGTTTGCACTATTTTTTGTGCACAGGAAAATGATCCAGCCGGACTATATCCTTTGGCGTCACCTCGGCTGAACGGGGGGCTTCGTCAACACTTCATTACCCCTTGCCGAGGACTCCGGCATCACTCTGCCGACCTGCATTGACCGTGCTATGTCACCACTTCGGAGTGTCGAGCTCTTCGCTTCACCACCTCAGGGCCGGCTTGGGGGATGGAACCTTGTCCCACATCAAGGTCGAACCGCGTCATTAATGCTGAACACATTAACCAGCTAAGTCGCTTTCATGCTCAAAGTTTTAATTTTTAACTTGTGTTCGGTTCGACCGAGCATTATACTTTTTTGGAAAAAAGTTGTTTGTAAAAAATCTCCTTGTCAAAACTTTGTTTGTGGCATGCAAATTCAAATACCCCGTTTACTTGGGGGCTTCCATCATGAAGCTTTTTCCTCTTGCATATGATTATACTTGTACAGCTTCGTTCCTTGTTCATGTATTACGCCACAATATGCACTATATTGACTTAAGCGATTTGCAAGCTGGGTTGTCTGGCTCCTGTGCTTACCTCTACGTTCCCGATTGTTCGGCTAGGGAGTAAAGGGAGCACCTCTGCGATTTTCATGACCAGGTCCTCCGAGCTCTGACCTCAGACTGGGTGAAGCCGAAAGCTAGCGCTCTTATTGTTTTCAATCATGGTCGGCACACAATGGAACTCATGAGTACAAAAAATCTATTGCACAAGTCTCATAGTAATAATGAGCACCGAAGAAAGGTATCGGTGGGGGTACTATTTTCTTCGAAGATGCTTCTTACACTTTGTTAGTAATATAGCATAAGTTCCCTGAGCGCGCTTTGTCTGTTACAGCCTTATGGCCTGATTGCCTGGTCATTGGAAACACTGTCGATACTCTCGACAGGCGGGGTACATGACACTTTTCGGCCCTTGGCCGAAGAGGGAGAAGCCGACGGTCGGTTAAGACGCGTTTAAAGTTCGGGTGAACACAAATATGATATAAGTACTTCGGTACATACAATCATTATACATAAAATTCTTACCCAAGTCACTTGGGGGCTCTTAAAATTTATATATGAGCTGTAAATGTGTTTTCTTCTTGGTCGTTGTCAAAACACGACAGAAGCACAATCTTTTCTTTCTCTTCCAATTTTCGGATTGGCACCGAACACTTGATCTTGTTCGAACATCAAGTTTTTACTGACGTATTTTGGCTTTCCAAGCTTTTTGGCACTTTTAAACTATTTGTGTGTTTCTAGCACAAGTCTCACAGTGCAATGCCAGACACCTTTAGAGATTCGGCAAAAACATTCTCGCATATTGCCATATATGCATCGGATTCGAATTGTGTCTTCGGTCAATAGTTGGGTTGCCCGGCTCCTGCACTTGCTTCCTACGTTCCGCTTTGTTCGGCTAGGTGTGCAAAGGGAGAACCACTACGATTGTGCTTCCAGCTCACATGGTTAAGCACCTCAGTGGAGAAAGCCGAAAACTGACTGTCACAATAAGCGTAAACTGGTCAGCGATCTGATGACGGTGTTAAATGACGGGCCATTCATAACAATGGCCGAAGTGTTTACGGCTTGACCTCGACTGTCGCCGAACACTACCGGGGGCTATTAACTGGCCTCCCAAACTAAATCCTCGATATTTTGCTCTTACATTGGAGCTGAGGTTTCATGATCATGCTTAGCATGACAACCCAAAGAAAGGAACCGATAGCGGGACTATTTTCTTTGGAAGACATTTCTTCTGTTAAACAATAATATAACATATCTCTCTGCGTACCTTTGTTTATAAAATCATATGGCCAGATTGCCTTGTTTGTTATAAATATTTGCCCTCTAAAGGCTTTATAAAGTAGGACAAACACTCCTCGGCTATTGGCCGAGGAGGTGGAAGCTGATGGTCGGTCAACAAAGTTTTGTACAATGCGGATCCGAGCATTAATGACGTAAAGTACTTGGATACATAGAGTCATTACACATAATTTGTGATTTTACTATGGATATCAATCCTTAATTTGGCCACCCGTGCCCGCATTAAGGCTCGGGGGCTACTGGGCTTCGGGCTTATTATTTACAAATATTAAAGGGGAACATCGATCCCCTGATCTGGTGTTGCCACCCGACTAGTGTCTCGGGGGCTACTGCATTGCCTGTCCAATGCAGAAAATTTTAAGTGTAATACAGTTTCCGGGGAGATTTTGATCCTCAGGTTGGTCGGCCGCACCCAACCTGAGTCTCGAGGACTGAGCACACCGCCTTTTGTGTCCCGAAGTATTCTGCCGATCTAGGACTTGATCCTTAGACCAATTTTGCAAATCAACTTGAGTCTCAGCGGCTACTGGGATCTACGGTCTTTTGTCATCCTTCATGTGCATCTCGGGTTTTAGACCGATACCCACCTTGAGGGCTACTGGCTATATATCTCGGCAGAGAATAAATTGCACCAATCAAAAATATTGACAAAAATCGGCCCACATTCAGGGTGGTGCACCACCTCGGAAGCAGTCCGGCATAAAGCTCGGGCGCTAGTGGCTGGCTCCATAGAGGGCATTTCCGGCATTAAGCTCGGCTAAACTCCTTCAAACTTCTTTGAACCAAGGTGATTTACGACACCTCGGATACAGTCCGGCGTTGGAGCTCGGATACAGTCCAGTGTTGGAGCTCGGATACATAGTCCCGCGTTGGAGCTCGGATACATTCCGGTGTTAGAGCTGGGAAGCGGTCCAGCGTTGGTGCTCGGCTGCAAAAGATACCTCGAATGCAGTCCGGCATTGGAGCTCGGACGCAAGAGGACGCTGCCGCCCGGGAACAACTTCAAACCCGAGGTGTGGCATAAAAATAACAAGGCATTGATAAAGGCCGGAAACTTAAAGGGGCTCCTTGGATACCCGACATGTAAACTCGTCGAATGCATTTCGGCGATCCTCAAGATCAGAGATGAGAATATTTGTTGAACCAGTTTTCAAGACCGTCAACCGAAGATGAAGAACAGTTCGGAAGAATCGAGGAGCATCCCTAACTTGAAGACTGGTTCAGGGGGCTACTGACGGTGTCCTGGACTAGGGGGTACTCATCACATTGTCTCCCGATCAGTTGGATTGGGCCGAGGACCCCCATGGCCGTATACTCATGGGACAGTTCGGACAGCTGCCGCATATATGGAAGATTCCACAAGACTTGGCGATCAAGACAAGGACTCCTCCCCACCAGCGTATTCGGCTAGGACTCTTGTTATCCTAGGCCTCTGGTGCATTATATAAACCGAGGCCAGGCTAGTCGATATACAACATACAATCATACCATAGGCTAGCTTCTAGGGTTTAGCCTCTCTGATCTCGTGGTAGATCTACTCTTGTACTACCCATATCATCAATATTAATCAAGCAGGACGTAGGGTTTTACCTCCATCAAGAGGGCCCGAACCTGGGTAAAACATCGTGTCCCCTGCCTCCTGTTACCATCCGCCTTAGACGCACAGTTCAGGACCCCCTACCCGAGATCCACTGGTTTTGACACCGACAAAGGGCATGGAACACTTTCCAAGAAAGAAAATAAAATTACCATATGAAACTATCATGAGAGCCACTTATGGATTGCCTACCAAAGATGGCAATACCTAGATCTATTCTTGCTCGTTCTGCCTAGCTAGGGGCGTTAAACGATAGCGCTTGTTGGGAGGCAACCCAATTTTATTTTTATTCCTTGCTTTTTGCTCCTGTTTAGTAATAAATAAATTATTTAGCCTCTGTTTTGGTTGTGTTTTTGTGTTTAATTAGTGTTTGTGCCAAGTAGAACCATTGGGAAGACTTGGGGAAAGTCTTGTTGAACTTGCTGTAAAAAACAGAAACTTTAGCGCTCACGAGAACTGCTGTCATTTTTATTTGAATAGTGATATTTAGTTAATTATTTTTGTAGATGATTAATAGATAAATTCCTCACGTCCAGAAATTTATTTTAGAATTTTTGGGGTTCCAGATCTTGCGCTAGCTACAGATTACTACAGACTGTTCTGTTTTTGACAGATTCTGTTTTTCATGTGTTGTTTGCTTATTTTGATGAATCTATGGCTAGTAAAATAGTTTATAATCCATAGAGAAGTTGGAATACAGTAGGTTTAACACCAATATAAATAAAGAATGAGTTCATTACAGTACCTTGAAGTGGTCTTTTGTTTTCTTTCGCTAACGGAGCTCACGAGTTTTCTATTTTGAGTTTTGTGTTGTGAAGTTTTCAAGTTTTGGGTGAATTCTTTTGATGGATCATGGAACAAGGAGTGGCAAGAGCCTAAGCTTGGGGATGCCCATGGCACCCCCAAGATAATCCAAGGACACCAAAAAGTCAAAGCTTGCGGATCCCCCCGGAAGGCATCCCCTCTTTCGTCCACTTCCATCGGTAATGTACTTGGAGCTATATTTTTATTCACCAACATGATATGTGTTTTGCTTGGAGCGTCTTGTATTATTTGTGTCTTTGTTTGTTAGTATGCCACAATCATCCTTGCTGTACACAACTTTTGATAGAGCCATACATGAATTAAAATTTGATAGAATACTCTATGTGCTTCACTTATATCTTTTGAGCTAAGTAGTTTTGCTCTATGTGCTTCACTTATATCTTTTGAGCTAACTAGTTTTGCTCTATGTGCTTCACTTATATCTTTTGAGCGTTATAATTTTTCTCTATGTGCTTCACTTAGATCTTTTAGAGCACGGTGGTGGATATGTTTTAAAGAAACTATTGATCTCTCATGCTTCACTTAAATTAATTTGAGAGTCTCTTAATAGCATGGTAATTTGCCTAATAATATGCTTGGTATTCAAGATTTGTGAAACTCTCTTTTGAGTGTGTTGAATACTAAGAAAATATTGAATCATGAAAATTGTTTTGAGTAATGGAGGTGATAATATTTAAGTCATGCTAGTTGAGTAGTTGTGAATTTAAAGAATACTTCTATTGAAGTTTGTGATTCCCGTAGCATGCACATATGATGAACCGTTATGTGATGAAATCGGAGCATGATTTATTTATTGATTGTCTTCCTTATGAGTGGCGGTCGGGGACGAGCGATGGTATTTTCCTACCAATCTATCCACCTAGGAGCATGCGCGTAATACTTTGCTTTGATAACTTCTAGATTTTTGCAATAAGTATATGAGTTCTTTATGACTAATGTTGAGTCCATGGATTATAAGCACTCTCACCCTTCCACCTTTGCTAGCCTCTCTAATACCGCGCAACTTTCGCCGGTATCATACACCTACCATATACCTTCCTCAAAACAGCCACCATACCTACCTATTATGGCATTTCCATAGCCATTCCGAGATATATTGACATGCAACTTTCTACCATCTAGTTTATCATGACACACTTCATCATTGTCATATTGCATATCCCGGCACACCGCGGGATGCATTCACATAGAGTCATATTTTGTTCTAAGTATCGAGTTGTAATTATTGAGTTATAAGAAAAATAAAAGTGTGATGATAATCATTATTAGAGCATTGTCCCAGTCGGGATGAGACTCCGGACGAAAAAAAGAGGCCATAAAAAAAGAGAAAAGACCCAAAAAAATGATGAGAGAAAAAGAGAGAAGGGACAATGTTACTATCCTTTTACCACACTTGTGCTTCAAAGTAGCACCATGATCTTCATAGTAGAGAGTCTCTCATGTTATCACTTTCATATACTAGTGGGAATTTTTCATTATAGAACTTGGCTTGTATATTCCAATGATGGGCTTCCTCAAATTGCCCTAGATCTTCATGATTAAGCAAGTTGGATGCACACCCACTTAGTTTCTTTTTGAGCTTTCATATACTTATAGCTCTAGTGCATCCGTTGCATGGCAATCCCTACTCACTCACATTGATATCTATTGATGGGCATCTCCATAGCCCGTTGATACGCCTAGTTGATGTGAGGCTATCTTCTCCTTTTTTGTCTTCTCCACAACCACCATTCTATTCCACCTATAGTGCTATATCCATGGCTCACGCTCATGTATTGCGTGAAGATTGAAAACGTTTTGAAAAAGTTAGAGTATGAAACAATTGCTTGGCTTGTCATCGAGGTTGTGCATGATTTAAATACTTTGTGTGGGGAAGATGGAGCATAGCCAGACTATATGATTTTGTAGGGATAACTTTCTTTGGCCATGTTATTTTGAGAAGACATAATTGCTTTGTTAGTATGCTTGAAGTATTATTATTTTCTATGTCAATATAAACTTTTATCTTGAATCTTTCTAATCTTAATATTCATACCACAATTAAGAAGATTTGCATTGAAATTATGCCAAGTAGCACTCCGCATCAAAAATTCTCTTTTTATCATTTACCTACACGAGGACGAGCAGGAATTAAGCTTGGGGATGCTTGATACGTCTCCAACGTATCTATAATTTTTGATTGCTCCATGCTATATTATCTACTGTTTTGGACTATATTGGGCTTTATTTTCCAATTTTATATTATTTTTGGGACTAACCTATTAACCGGAGGCCCAGCCCGGAATTGCTGTTTTTTGCCTATTTCAGTGTTTCGGATAAACGGAATATCAAACGGAGTCCAAACAGAATAAAATCTTCGGAAACGTGATTTTCTCACCGAACGTAATCCAGGAGACTTGGACCCTACCGCAAGGGATCAAAGAGGTGGTCACGAGGGTGGGGGCACGCCCCTGCCTCATGGGCCCCTCAGTGCTCCACCGACGTACTCCTTCCTCCTATATATACACACATACCCCCAAACGATCAGAACAGGAGCCAAAAACCTAATTCCACCGCTGCAACTTTCTGTATTCATGAGATCCCATCTTGGGGCCTGTTCCGGAGCTCCGCCAGAAGAGGGCCGTCATCATGGAGGGCTTCTACATCATCCTAGCCCCTTCGATGAAGTGTGAGTAGTTTACCTCAGACCTTCGGGTCCATAGTTAGTAGCTAGATGGCTTCTTCTCTCTCTTTGAATCTCAATACAAAGTTCTCCCCCTCTCTCGTGGAGATCTAGTCGATGTAATCTTGTTTTTGTGGTGTGTTTGTTGAGAACGATGAATTGTGGGTTTATGATCAAGTCTATCTATGAATAATATTTGAATCTTCTCTGAATTCTTTTATGCATGATTGATTATCTTTGCAAGTCTCTTAGAATTATCCATTTGGTTTGGCCAACTAGATTGGTAGTTCTTGCCATGGGAGAAGTGCTTAGCTTTGGGTTCGATCTTGCGGTGTCCTTGCCAAGTGACAGAAGGGGCAGCAAGGCACGTATTGTATCATTGCCATCGAGGATAACAAGATGTGGTTTATTTCATAGTGCATGAATTTATCTCTCTACATCATGTCATCTTGCTTAAGGCGTTACTCTGTTTTTAACTTAATACTCTAGATGCATGCTGGATAGCGGTCGATGAGTGGAGTAATAGTAGTAGATGCCGAATCGTTTTGATCTACTTGTCACGGACGTGATGCCTATATACATGATCATGCCTAGATATTCTCATAATTATGCTCAATTCTATCAATTGCTCAACAGTAATTTGTTCACCCACCATAGAATACTTATGCTCTTGAGAGAAGCCACTAGTGAAACCTATGGCCCCCGGGTCTATTCTCATCATATCAATCTCCATCACTTTTGTATTGTTTTGCTATTTACTTTGCTTTTACTTTTACTTTGCATCTTTATATCAAAAATACCAAAAATATTCTATCTATCAGATCTCACTCTCGTAAGTGACCATGAAGGGCCTACTGTTGAAAGTGTTATAAGTTCGGGGTGCCGCACTGTTGAAAGTGTTCGGACTTCTCACGCCATATTATGGGGTACGCTTAAGCCCCTTGCGTATTGGCCTTACCAGAGTGTACGGGTGCTGAATGTCATGAATGAACATATATAAAAAAGAATAGAGAATGCGGTAACAGTCTAGTGCTATGCATTGTTTATTCAAAAAGGTGCGTCGAAGCAAAATGATACAAGTAGTGTGATAAGCAAAAAGTAGGACTATTTGACATGTCCCCTCCAAGGGCAAGCGGGGGAATGGTATTTAAAGCAGGTATTTTACTCGTTATCAGAGACCACCTGGGAGTTCCATGGTGCGACGTAGCTTTCTGCCTCCTTGGTTGTTGCATCGTGTGTCCGACAATCGTACTGCCGGACGGGGTTTCCAGAGAGTAAAGTCCTGAAAGAGAGAAAAAATAACAAAGCGTGAAGCCCCTAGTGCGGTTGAGTCGCGTTTTGGGGCATGCCGTAGTTGTGCCCCCCTCCACCTATGCCCATGGTATTTTCAATGCGTAATTATGTACGCGTGGCACGGATTTCGCCGTTTGGCTTGGACTGGGGTGGGGGGCGCATTGCTATGTGAGCTCGGAACATGCCAGGCGGTCTTGTTGCCGATTACTCCGGGTGCGCTTGAAGGTGTCTGGGTGTTTAATCGCCGAACTGGTGGATTTCCTTAAGAGGCTGCTTTGTGCTTCTGCTGCAAGGGCCGTAGTGTGCTCCTCCGTGCGGAGAGAGAGCTCTGTGTTTCCATTGATTGTGATGACCCTTGAGGTCCTGGCATCTTGAGCTTGAGGTATGCATAATGCGGTACCGCATTGAATCTCGCAAATGCGGTTCGCCCGAGCAGTGCATGATAGCCACTGCGGAACGGGACTATATTGAAGATTAACTCCTCGCTTCGGAAGTTATCCAGGGATCCAAAGACCACTTCCAGTGTGACTGAGCCTGTGCAATGGGCCTCTACACCTGGTATGACTCCTTTGAAGGTCGTTTTTGTGGGTTTGATCCTTGAGGGGTCTATACCCATTTTGCGCACTGTGTCTTGATAAAGCATGTTCAGGCTGCTGCCGCCGTCCATAAGGACTCAAGTGAGGTGAAATCCGTCGATGATTGGGTCTAGGACCTGTATGGCAAATCCACCATGATGGATACAAGTGGGGTGGTCCCTGCGATCGAAGGTGATCGAAGAGGAGGACCATGGGTTGAACTTTGGGGCAACTGGCTCCGACGCATATACGTCCCTTAGCGCACACTTCCGCTCCCTCTTGGGGATGTGGGTTGCGTATATCATGTTCACCGTCCGCACTTGTGGGGGGAACCTCTTCTATCCTCCGGTGTTCGGTGGCCGGGGTTCTTCCTCGTCATCGCTATGTAACCCCTTATCTTTGTTTTTGGCATTTAACTTTCCGGCCTGCTTGAACACCCAACATTCCCTATTGGTGTGGTTGGCTGGCTTGTCGGGGGTGCCGTGTATTTGGCACGAGTGGTCGAGTATATGGTCCAAACTGGACGGGCCCGAAGTGCTTCTTTTGAATGGCTTTTTCCGCTGACCGGGTTTAGAGCCTCTGAATCTGGCATTGACTGCCGTATCCTCGGTATTGTCGTTGTTGATGTGACGCTTGTGTTTGTTGCGATGTGACTTGCCATTGCTATCCTTGGTATCCAAAGTACCATTGTTCTTTTATATGTTATTGCTTCGAGCCAGTCAGCTGTCCTCTCCCGCGCAAAAGTGGGTCATGAGTGTCGTGAGGGCTGCCATAGATTTCGGCTTTTCCTGGCCAAGGTGCCGGGCGAGCCACTCGTCGCGGATGTTGTGCTTGAAAGCTGCTAGGGCCTCTGCATCCGGATAGTCGACGATTTGATTTTTCTTTGTTAGGAACCGTGTCCAGAATTTCCTGGCCGATTCCTCTGGCTGCTGAATTATGTGGCTCAAGTCATCGGCATCTGGTGGTCGCACAAAAGTGCCCTGGAAGTTGTCGAGGAATGTGGCTTCCAGATCTTCCCAACAACCAATGGATTCTGCTGGCAGGCTGTTGAGCCAATGCCGAGCCGGTCCTTTGAGTTTGAGTGGGAGGTATTTGATGGCGTGTAGATCGTCACCGCGGGCCATGTGGATGTGTAGGAGGAAGTCCTCGATCCATACCGCAGGATCTGTTGTGCCGTCGTATGATTCGATATTTGCGGGTTTGAAACCCTCTGGGGTTTGGTGATCCATTACTTCGTCTGTGAAGCATAGGGGGTGTGCAGCGTGATACGTCTCCAACGTATCTATAATTTTTGATTGCTCCATGCTATATTATCTATTGTTTTGGACTATATTGGGCTTTATTTTCCACTTTTATATTATTTTTGGGACTAACCTATTAACCGGAGGCCCAGCCCAGAATTACTGTTTTTTTGCTTATTTCAGTGTTTCGGATAAACGGAATATCAAACGGAGTCCAAACGGAATAAAATCTTCGGAAACGTGATTTTCTCACCGAACGTGATCTAGGAGACTTGGACCCTACTGCAAGGGATCAAAGAGGTGGTCACGAGGGTGGGGGCGCGCCCCCCTAGGGCGCGCCCCTGCCTCGTGGGCCCCTCAGTGCTCCACCGACGTACCCCTTCCTCCTATATATACACACGTACCCCCAAACGATCAGAACATGAGCCAAAAACCTAATTCCACCGCCGCAACTTTCTGTATCCACGAGATCCCATCTTGGGGCCTGTTCCGGAGCTCCGCCGGAAGAGGGCCATCATCACGAAGGGCTTCTACATCATCCTAGCCCCTCCGATGAAGTGTGCGTAGTTTACCTCAGACCTTCGGGTCCATAGTTAGTAGCTAGATGGCTTCTTCTCTCTCTTTGAATCTCAATACAAAGTTCTCCCCCTCTCTCGTGGAGATCTAGTCGATGTAATCTTCTTTTTGTGGTGTGTTTGTTGAGACCGATGAATTGTGGGTTTATGATCAAGTCTATCTATGAATAATATTTGAATCTTCTCTAAATTCTTTTATGCATGATTGGTTATCTTTGCAAGTCCCTTCGAATTATCCATTTAGTTTGGCCAACTAGATTGATAGTTCTTGCCATGGGAGAAGTGCTTAGCTTTGGGTTCGATCTTGCGGTGTCCTTACCCAGTGACAAAAGGGGCAGCAAGGCACGTATTGTATCGTTTCCATCGAGGATAACAAGATGGGGTTTATTTCATATTTCATGAATTTATCTCTCTACATCATTTCATCTTGCTTAAGGCGTTACTCTGTTTTTAACTTAATACTCTAGATGCATGCTGGATAGCGGTCGATGAGTGGAGTAATAGTAGTAGATGCAGAATCGTTTCGATGTACTTGTCACGGACGTGATGCCTATATACATGATCACGCCTAGATATTCTCATAATTATGCTCATTCTATCAATTGCTCAACAGTAATTTTTTCACCCACCGTAGAATACTTATGCTCTTGAGAGAAGCCACTAGTGAAACCTATGGCCCCCGGGTCTATTCTCATCATATCAATCTCCATCACTTTTATATTGTTTTGCTATTTACTTTGCTTTTACTTTTACTTTGCATCTTTCTATCAAAAATACCAAAAATATTCTATCTATCAGATCTCACTCTCGTAAGTGTCCGTGAAGGGCTTGACAACCCCTAATCGCGTTGGTTGCGAGTAGCTATCGCTTTGTGCAGGTATGAGGGACTTGAGCGTGGGCTCCTACTGGATTGATACCTTGGTTCTCAAAAACTGAGGGAAATACTTACGCTACTCTGCTTCATCATCCCTTCCTCTTCGGGGAAAACCAACGCAAGCTCAAGATGTAGCACGGCGCCTCTGTACCGGGCTATATCGCGAGGCAGCTCAAATGAGTCTTGTCCGCTGTGTTCGGCCCGGCCGAATTTACTTTTACTGTATCCGGCGTGACGGTTATCGTCTCGCGTAGTGGCGCGCCCTCATGATGCATAGATCGATCTTGCATGTTTTGCTTTGTCCTCCAATACGTCTCGCAGGTCTAGCGCGTTTCCTCGTGCCTTGACATTTTTATTTGAGTGGCGTTGGGGTGCGGGCTGAGCTTTTGGCTGAAATGCCTCTCTGTCGCGGCCATGAGGTGGTCGATCAGCCGCGTCATACACTGGAGGTGTAGGTTTTAATGCTTCCTCCTCTAGTCGGGGTAGTAGCCTACGCTTTGGGTAACTCTTGGAGGGGCGTTCGAGTTCATATTCCTCGGCCGCAAGGACTTCAGTCCATCTGTCAGCTAGCAAATCTTGATCAGCTTGAAGCTGTTGTTGCTTTTTCTTAAGGCTATTTGTCGTGGCTATAAGCCGGTGCTTGAAGCGCTTTTGCTCGACGAGATCCTCGGGCACGACAAATTCATCATCGTCGAGGCTTGCCTCGTCTTCGGAGGGAGGCATGTAATTATCATCCTCCGCCTCTCCATCTGCCGCTCTCTCGGGAGGACTGGCTTCTCCATCCTCCTGCTCTAAATCTTGCTGGAGGGGATTGTCATCATCTTTGGCACTGTCTGGAGTGCTATTATCTCCTATGCCAGTATCACCGCTTTTGCCTTGGCGAGACTTAGATCGGCGCCGCTGACGTTGGCGCTTGGGTTGCTTCTTGGAGGGGTCATCCTCCGCTGTCCCGACGCCATTGCCTTCTTTGGGTGTGTCCACCATATATATATATATATATATATATATATCATATGATGAGGTGGCTGTCCAGTGCCTTGTGGGCAGTGGTTCTTGTTCGTCTCTTGCATCGTCGTCCATACCGTCGATGTCTTCGGAGTCGAAGTCGAGCATGTCGATCAAATTGTCGGCAGTGGCTACTAAGTGGGTGGTGGGTGGGCGGCGAATTTCTTCGTCATCCGCATCCCAATCCTGCCGGACATAGTTCGACAAGGACTCTCCTGACAAGGAGAGAGGCCTTAATGAGTTCAGTATGTCGCCAAAGGGCGAGTGCTGAAAGATATCCACGGAGGTGAACTCCATGGTCGGCGCCCAGTCGGATTCGATAGGCACGGGCGCAGGCTGTTCGGAGTCCGTGGCCGAGGAAGAATCCGACAGTTCAGCGTCACAGCTCCTGTGAAGGGTAAGGTCGATACTCGGCTCGATCGTCACTGAGAATGTGGTCTCCGTGGCGGGGTCTATCCATCCGTCCATGGATGGCGCAATTGGCTCCGAATTGAGGGTCGGAGTGGTTGCCGGTGCGGTCTCCCGAACACTGTCCGATGGTAGAGCTAAATCATGCTCATCGCGACCGTGCGGCGCACTCGGCAGGGGCTCGAATCCATTGAAGATCAAATCTCCGTGGATGTCGGTCGTGTAGTTTAAGCTTCCAAACCTGACCTGGTGGCCAGGGGCGTAACTCTCGATCTGCTCCAGATGGCCAAGTGAGATGGCCCGTAGTGCGAAGCCGCCGAATACAAAGATCTGTCCGGGGAGAAAAGTCTCACCCTGGACTGCATCGCTATCGATGATCGAAGGAGCCATCCAGCCTAACGATGACGACACAGAGGAACTCTCAATGAAAGCACCAATGTCGGTGTCAAAACCGGCGGATCTCGGGTAGGGGGTCCCGAACTGTGCGTCTAGGCGGATGGTAACAGGAGGCAGGGGACACGATGTTTACCCAGGTACGGGCCCTCTTGATGGAGGTAATACCCTACGTCCTGCTTGATTGTTCTTGATAATATGAGTAGTACAAGTGTTGATCTACCACGAGATCGAAGAGGCTAAACCATAGAAGCTAGCCTATGGTATGATTGTTGTCGTTCTACGGACTAAAACCCTCTGGTTTATATGGACACCGGAGGGGGCTAGGGTTACACAGAGTCGGTTACAAGGAAGGAGATCTACATATCTGTATTGCCAAGCTTGCCTTCCACGCCAAGGAGAGTCCCATCCGGACACGGGACGAAGTCTTCAATCATGTATCTTCATAGTCCAACAGTCCGGCCAAAGGATATAATCCGGCTGTCCGGATACCCCCTAATCCAGGACTCCCTCACATAGCCTTAATTTCCTAAAGGATTCAAGCCGGTCAAACAGAGTCTTCGGCGTTTCTCTCAACCTAAGTGACAAGCCATTAGAGAAGAGCTAGCCAAGCTACTGGAGGCCGGATTTATTAGAGAAATAAAACATCCGGACTGGCTAGCAAACCTGGTGATGGTACCAAAGAAGGACATATCCTAGCACCTATGCGTCGACTTCAAAGACCTTAATAAGGCTTGCCCAAAGGATCCCTTTCCACTCCCTCGCATCAATCAAATCATCGATGCTACCGCAGGACACGAATCATTGTGCTTCCTCGGCGCATACTCCGGCTACCACCAGATTAAGATGGCGGAGTCTGATCAAGCCGCAATGACATTTATCACGCCATACGGCCCCTTCTGTTTTAACACAATGCCCTTCGGGCTCAAAAACGCCAGCGCAACCTATCAGCGCATGATCCAGACATGTCTGGAAAAGTAGATCGGCAAGACTATGGAGGCATATGTAGACGATGTGGTCATTAAAACCAGACACGTCGACTCTTTAATAGATGACTTGAGGCTCACGTTCACCAATCTCCGAACATATGACATTAAGCTCAATCTGGAAAAATGCGTTTTCGGCGTTCCCGCCAGACAGCTCCTGGGCTTCATTGTCTCCAGTAGAGGAATTGAAGCATATCCTGCTAAAATCCGAGCTCTGTCGCAGTTGGCTACCCAACTGACCTGAAGCAGATCCAGAAATTGACTGGATGTGTGGCAGCTTTAAGCCGCTTTATCTCCCGATTAGGAGAAAACACACTTCCCCTTTATCGCCTTCGTTGGCGCATCGACCACTTCGAGTGGACGTACGCAGCCACGGTCGTACTGAAAGAAATAAAAGCCATCCTGGCCACCAACCCAATCTTGGCCGCGCCAACTGTTGGCGAACCAATGCTGTTGTATATGGCGGCAACTCATCATGTTGTAAGTGCAGTGCTCGTCGTCAAACGAGAGATGGACGGACATAAATTCCCACTTCAAAAGCCGGTATATTATGTATCCACCATCCTCACTCCATGCAAATCACGGTACCCACATTATCAAAAGATAGCATATGCGGTATTCATGGCATCTCGAAAATTACAACACTACTTTCAAGAGTGTTCAATCACGGTGGCCTCCGAAGTACCACTCAATGACATAATAAACAACTGCGATGCCACGGGCCGGATTGCCAAATGGGCCATCGAGCTCCTCCCATTCTACATAACATACAAACCATGGCGAGCCATTAAGTCGCAAGTATTGGCCGATTTCGTCGCCGAATGGACGGAAGCCGAACTCCCTAAAGAGTACGGCGCATACTCCAATTGGATCATGCACTGCAACGGCTCTAAAATGTTGGCTGGTCTGGGAGCTGGCATCGTCCTGACGTCCCCCCACCGGAGATACAGTGCAATACGTACTCCAAATACTATACACAGACTCCAATAACGCAGCTGAATACGAGGCCCTATTACACGGTCTCCGGATGGCAGTCTCCATGAGCATCCAACGCCTAGAGGTGCATGGGGACTCGAACCTCGCAATATCCCAAATAAATGGAGAATTTGATGCCAAGGATCCGAAAATGGCGGCATATCGCAACGCCATCCTCAAAATGTCAGCTCGGTTCGAGGGGCTTGAATTCCACCATGTGGCTCGAGAAACAACTAGGCGGCGGACATCCTCGGCCGTATCGGCGCTAAACGCGACCCTGTCCCACCGAACATCTTCCTGGAAAGACTGTTTAAACCATCCGTGATACAGGAAGGGGACACCGGCAAAAATAGTCCGGACCCAGCCACAACCCCAGATACCGAACACTCTGACACAATCGGAGGCTCTGCCACCGAAATAACACCTTCATCCCACATGATAATGGCCGTCATAGCCCCGTGGACAGAACCATTCCTGGCCTACCTAACTAGGCAGGAACTACCCGAGGACCAAAATGAGGCACGCGAGGTCCACGAGGTCCACGAGGGAGAGCTTTATAAGAAAAGCACAACCGGAGTCTTTCAAAGGTGCATCTCCGAAGAGGAAGGGCGGAAGCTTTTGGCAGAAATCCATGCCAGACTCGGCGGCCACCATGCCGCAGCCTGGGCCCTTGTAAGCAAGGCCTTTCGTATAGGTTTTTATTGGCCGACGGCCCGAGCAGATGCACAACATCTGGTACAACATTGTGTCGGTTGCCAACTTTTTGCAAACCAAAGCCACATGCCACCTACTGCCCACCAAACAATCCCTATTACTTGGCCCTTTGCGGTCTAGGGGGTTGATATGGTCAGACCCCTCAAAGGGGGAACCCATAAGAAAAAATACTTACTGGTCATGGTGGATAAATTCACCAAATGGATAGAAGCCAAACCTGTCAAAACGGCTGAATCCAGACCGGTGATAGACTTCATATCTGGGGTTGTACACCGTTATGGCGTCCCCCACAGCATCATCACTGACAACGACACAGACTTTACAGCCGACGAGGTGAAATTTTGGTGCAGCAACATGGGCATCAAGCTCGATTATGCTTCTGTCTATCATCCGCAAACTAACAGTCAAGTCGAACGAGCGAATGGTCTTATCATGAGCGGTATTAAACCCAGATTAGTGCGGTCCTTGAAGGAATCAGACACTCATTGGGTAGAGGAGCTCGACTCTGTACTTTGGGGGCTGTGGACCACGCCGAATCGCACTACGAGATACACACCATTTTTATGGTGTACGGCGTTGAGGCGGTGCTGCCTTGCAACATAATTCATGACTCACCTCGAGTGTGCATGTACAAAGAAAGAGAGGCTGAGCTCGATCGGCAGGACAGTTTGGATGCCCTAGAGGAGGAGCGCGACGTAGCAAAGGCCCGTTCCGCATTCTATCAGCAACAGGCTCGAAGGTATCAAAGCAGAGAAGTGAGGGCCAAAACCTATAACGTTGGCGAACTGGTTCTACGCCTGCCGGAGAAGAAAAAGGACAAGCTCAAGCCCAAATGGGAAGGTCCCTTCATTATCGACCAGGTTCTGACCGGCGGAGCGTACCGTCTGCGGGATGCATCGGATAACCGACTTGAGCCAAACCCATGGAACGCAGCCAGACTCCGAAGATTCTACGCCTAGCGTCCGGACTCTATGTTCGTCTCCTTACATCCACCAATTTTTTGCACATCTGTTTTTTCTCTCTTTCTTTCTCTTTTTTCTCTTCAAGGCCCTAAAGGGCTAAACTTGTGTCTTGGTTACACAATCTTGACGCGCTAACCGCGCTCAATATACCTGGGGGCTTCTTATACAGAAGCTTAATCTAATTATCTTTCCGGGCTTTATGCCCCGCACATGTGTTATTCTTCCGCATGTACCTTTTTCGCCATTATATGAATCGATATGACTTAAGTTTTGGCCAAGCTGGGTTGCCTGGCTCTTATATTTATGCCCTACGTTCCCGTTAATTCGGCTAGAGCATAAGGGGAGCACCTCTGCGATTGTTACTGCCGGGTCAGCCGGACGTGTACCTCAGACTAGGTGAAGCCGAAAGCTAGCGTTCTTAAGGGAATATTCGGTCGGTGAATAAAAGACGACTTTCATTTAATTTACTACACGCCCCCAGATGTTTTTAGCCTGCATATCGCAGTTTGGACATGCACATTTGGGCATGCGTACCCAGGGAAAGGAACCCTTAACGGAACTATTCTCCCTGGAAGATGTTTCTTACTATCCATGTAATATAACATAGCTAGTTGGGTACTTGTCTGTTCAAGCATTTATGACCCCTATGCCTGGTTCCATGCATACCCCGGTTTTTACATAACTGAGTGGGTATTCGGATACACTCCGGACTATCGGGTCCAGAGGTCGAAGCGAAAAGGTCTGCCATGACAAATGATTTACAATCCGGCTAGGGACATTACATATGTCACTTGAAGTACACAGTCACTAAGACTAATTAAATTCTTCCTCTATACCATCCAACAAGCTGTCTAGCCTACAATCATGTTGGGAATACTTTGCGGCTAATTCTACTTGGTCATACACTAAACTGACAGGGATCTCTTTCCCATCGGGCCCCACAGGTCTGACCTCAGCCATGTGGTTTGGGTCCGCCTTGGTATATCATGTCTTCACCGTAGCCCAGGCTTCCCTTGCACCTTGTCGGCAGGCTGATATCTTCCATAATCGGAAGCGCCGCCGCACTCCCTTGAGCTTCTCTATAAGTTCCCCCATGCCTCCTGGCTGGGACGTGGATGGCCACAAGGCTTGGGCAATACCCTGCATCATCTGCCGAACTTGTTCGTGCAGTTGTGAGAGCTCTGGTAGAAGATCACCGAAGACCCAGGCTTCTCCTCTGCGGGACGACCCGTCAGCATACCTGCAGACATAATGTTGTTAGCAGGCTTCTTCACCGAACTCCTTTAAAAAGTTCATTCAAGCACTTACTAAAAATGCCACGCCGAAGCCGTTTATTCTCCTTCACGGAGTCCGCAAGCTGGGCTCGGACATCCTTTAGTTCCACGCCCAGTCGGATATTGGCGTCTAGGAGATCATTTTTCTCCCGCTTGACTCGTGTCAGCACGCGCTCGCCAGCATTTCTGTGTCGATCATCACGTGCCGTATCCGCCACCACGGCCTCCGGATTCACTCCGGGGCCACCTGCAACATCTATTGTTAGGTGTGCATACATGCCACATACTATCTGGTACCCATATTCTTTGCAATAGACAAAAGAGTTACCAGGGTTGGACTCCTTCAATGCGGCAACAGCGGCTTCCAGCTGGGCCTTGCACTCGTCCAACTCTTGAGACAATTGGGAATTCTTCTCCGTAAGAACCTGCACAAATAATGATCCTTAAATCAGTTGCGTCAACTGTTTCAAGTCTCAGGGGCTACTGATACATATAATCGTCAGATTTGCTTACCCGTATATCCCTTACATACTAGTCCGTGGCTCTGGCTAGACCAGTTTGAGCAGCACGGATGTACGTGTCTCCGGAATTGAAGGCATCAAATGCCTCTGGTGAGAAACAAGCGTCACGGAGTACGGCCCGGCGACGCCTGTGATTCGTGGCGCTCTCCACTTCTGAATTTGTAGTGGATAGTCTATCCGCATCCTCTATAGGAGGAGCATCCGGCATCCGCCCCATGTTGGCTTCCACCTCTATGTCCGGCCCTGGAGCCCGACTGGTGGAGGCGTGATCGGCAGCCTCTCCGAATATAGTCTGGCGAGCATTCGTTCTAATAAAGAAACATGGACGTCATCATATTTTGAGAAAGACGACAACCACGGAGCGAGGTTTTGTGTCATACCTCTGCGTTGGCGTCTCTGTCCTGACCGCCTTCCTTTTTGGCCTACCCGACTTTGGTGCCTCTTGATGGCAAGTTGCTGCGGGTTCGGCACGGCGTCCTGAATGCCTTCCCTATAAAACACCATATGTGTACGATAGGTGAAGTGTATAAAAGGGGATCCTATTTTTGGAGTTGGGATTTTGGTTTTTCGTACGTGCGACGCAGGGAGTAGTCCGGGATAGTCGGCCATTATGGCCACCATGGCGTCATTGCAGCTCAATTGATAGAATTGCCTGTCTATCAGCTCCATGAATATGTCTGGATCCTCTTCGAGTCCGGGACCGAGGGCCTGACCAGGGTCCTCTGGTTGTGGAGGTGGGCTATTGACCTCCCTTACAGCTTTTCGCAGTTCTTGCCGTAAAATGGCAAGGTGAATACCTACAACGAAGAATGCGGGAGGGATGGGAGTAAAGAGGTACAACTCACCCAGCTTGGAGGGTTGTACATGGACAATCCATCCCGTGGCTTGATACGGATGAACTCCTCTTCCTCTCCCTTGAACAACTTGGATAGAATTTTTGCTAAAGCAGCAGCGGAGTCCTGTCCCTTACGCCCGTAGCGGGTGGCATCATCTTCCCCGTTAAAACACCACAGGGGGTTCCCTAAATATTGAAGTGGCTGCACTCCCCGCATCATGCATATTGACATAACATCGACTATTTTCAATCCTGATTGAGCCATCGCTTTAATCCGGTTCATCAGGTAAAGGACTTCTCCGTTGTCTTCCTCCTGGGGGCTCCGTGGGCGCCAGCTTCGGCGTTTCTTCAGAGGAGCATTATTGAACTCGGGAAGACCCCACCGAACAGGGTCTGGAAGGGGGACGTCCTCCATATAAAACCACTTCGAAGGCAAGTCTTCAGACGTCTTCTTCGGAGTACCGGAAAGGTATCCGATTTCGGCGATGCGCCATATTTCGGCTCCGCCCACTTGATAAAGTGACCCCTTCTGTGTGTGGGGCACAAGGCAAAATAACCTTTTCCACAGCTCAAAATGAGCCTTGCAGCCCAGAAATAGCTCGCAAAGGGCAATGTAGCCAGTGATGTGTAATATGGAAGCAGGGGAGAAATTATGCAGTTGGAGGCCGTAAAACTCCAGGAGCCCGCGGAGGAACGGATGAATTGGAAATCCGAGTCCCCTTAGTAAGTAAGGTACAAGGCACACCCGCTCCCCCTTAGAGGGGCTGGGGAAGCTCTCCGCTTGCTCCCCGCCATTATAGGTGGTGAGCCCGGCTCAGATAGGGACCATATACGCTGGAGGGAGAAATCCCTGACTCTGCAGCTCTACTAATCGACTGTGTGGGACGGAACACCTCTCCCAATCACCGGGCTTAGGCCTACGGGGCGGGAGGAGGAGCTGCGGTGGTCGGCCATGTTGGAATGGATTTTTTCTGAGCGCGCTCCGATGGATTCTCACCGTGGGAGGATGGTGTGGATTGGATCTAAGGATCCCCACCCCTTTAATAGACAATTTATTTACCTGGCTAGGGGGCGAATGTAAAAACGCCCTGGCTCCTCGCATTCGCTCGACGCGTGGAAGATGGCCCTTATTGGGCACAGAAGCCAAGAAGTCCAACATTTATGGGAGCCGGACACTACTTAACAGATATTCAAGATTTGGAGAAGAACCCGCCTTGCAATGCCGAAGACAATACTGCGTGCTGGACTCATCATCATTGAAGCCTGGTTCAGGGGCTACTGAGGGAGTCCTGGATTAGGGGGTCTCCGGACAGCTGGACTATATCCTTTGGCTGGACTGTTGGACTATGAAGATACAAGATTGAGGACTTCGTCTCGTGTCCAGATGGGACTCTACTTGGCGTGGAAGGCAAGCTAGGCAATACGGATATGTATATCTCCTCCTTTGTAACCGACCTTGTGTAACCCTAGCGCCCTCTGGTGTCTATATAAACCGGAGGGTTTTAGTCTGTAGGACAACATACTATCATACCATAGGCTAGCTTCTAGGGTTTAGTCTCTCCGATCTCGTGGTAGATCAACTCTTGTAATACTCATATCATCAAGAACAATCAAGCAGTACATAGGGTATTACCTCCATCAAGAGGGCCCGAACCAGGGTAAACATCATGTCCCCTGCCTCCTGTTACCATCCGCCTTAGACACATAGTTTGGGACCCCCTACCCGAGATCCGCCGGTTTTGACACCGACATCCATGCTTAATTAGCTAGGAGTTTATAATGGTTTATCTCGCGTGCCAACATGCTATTAAAATGGTTGTGATGTGGTATGATAGGGTGGTATCCTCCTTTGAACGATTCGAGTGGCTTGACTTGGCACATGTTCACGCATGTAGTTGAAACAAAATCAACATAGCCTCCACGATATTTATGTCCATGGTGCATTATATCCTACTCATGCTTGCATTCGGTGTTGATTAATGTTAATGCATGTTCATGACTGTTGTCGCTCTCTAGCTGGTCGCTTCCCAGTCTTTTTCTAGCCTTCACTTATACTAAGCGGGAATACTGCTTGTGCATCCAACTCCATAAACCCCAAAGTTGTTCCATATGAGTCCACCATACCTACCTATATACGGTATCTACCTACCATTCCAAGTAAATTTCTATGTGCCAAACTCTAAACCTTCAAATAAACATTCTGTTTTGTATGCTCGAATAGCTCATGTATCAACTTGGGTTGTCTGTATCCTTGATGCTAGGTGGGTTATTCTCAAGAGGAGTGGACTCCGCTCCCCACTCACGAGAAAATGGCTGGTCACTGGGATGCCCAGTCCCATGCTTTAAGCAAATCAAATCAAATCAAAATAATTGCAAACAAAACTCCCCCGGGATTGTTGTTAGTTGGAGGCACCCGTTGTTTCGGGCAAGCCATGGATTGATGCTTGTTGGTGGTGGGGGAGTTTAAACTTTACCATTCTACTTGGGAACCGCCTATAATGTGTGTAGCATGGAAGGTATCGAGATCTCTCGGTTGTTATGTTTACAATGAAAGTATACCATTCAAAATATTATTCATATCTATTTCAAAACCGAGCTCTGGCACCTCTACAAATCCATGCTTCCCTCTGCGAAGGGCCTATCCATTTACTTTTATGTTGAGTCATCATCCTCTTATTAAAAAGCACCAGTTGGAGAGCACCGCTGTCATTTGCATCCATTACTGTTAGTTTACATTGAGTATGACTGTGACTGGATCTCTTTTACCATGAATTACAATGTCTAGTCAGTCCTTGATCTTTAAAGGTGCTCTGCATTTATGTTTTGCGGTCTCAGAAAGGGCTAGCGAGATACCATCTTGTTATATCATATCATGATTGTTTTGAGAAAGTGTTGTCATCCGAGATTTGTTATTATTGCTCGCTAGCTGATTATGCCATTGATATGAGTAAACATGAGACCTAAATGTTATTGTGAATATGGTTAGTTCATAATCTTGAAAACTTGAATACTGGCTTTACATATTTACAACAACAGGAGCAAACAGAGTTTGTAAAAGTTTTTCTTTATCACTTTCAATTTATTAACTGAATTGTTTGAGGACATGCAAAGGTTTAAGCTTGGGGGAGTTGATACGTCTCTGTATCTACTTTTCCAAACACTTTTGCCCTTGTTTTGGATTCTAACTTGCATAATTTGAATGGAACTAACCCAGACTGACGCTGTTTTCAGCAGAATTGCCATGGTGTTATTTTTGTGCAGAAATAAAAGTTCTCAGAATGACCTGAAAATTAACAGAGAATATTTTTGGAATATATAAAAAATACTGGAAGAAGAATCGACGTAAGGGGGCCCACACCCTGTCCATGAGGGTAGGGGGGCGCCTACCCCCTGAGCGCGCCCCCTGCCTCGTGGGCCCCCTGATGCTCCACCGACCTCAACTCCAACTCCATATATTCGTGTTCGGGGAGAAAAAAATCAGGGAGAAGGATTCATCGCGTTTTATGATACGGAGCCGCCGCCAAGCCCTAAACTCTCTCGGGAGGGCTGATCTGGAGTCCGTTCGGGGCTCCTGTTGGGGATATTATGCCCAGGAGGGGCCGGGTCAGCCCCAATGGCGGGTTACGCAAGAAGCCCAGTAAACATTCAAGATTGTAGTTTATTAAGACTTATAGAAGGCCCAAAGGCCTGAAGGCGGTTTAAGGCCTGATATTATGAACCGCCATATGTAAGGAAAGACTTGTAAAGAAAGGCATGTAAAGGAAGTCACCGAGCCGGACACGATTATAAGCCGGCCGGGACTGTAGGCCACCAGGCGTCAACCCATGTATATAAGGGGACGACCCGGTGGCGGCTTAGGGCAAGAAACAACAAGTCGATAACCAAGCCGGTGAGTTGAGCCTCTTGGAGATTGAAACCTCAGCAATACCAATCCCAACTAGACGTAGGCTTTTACCTTCATCGTAAGGGGCTGAACTAGTATAAAAACTCTCTCATGTCCTTTGTCCCGATTAACCCCTTTAAGCTTCCTAGTGCGATGGCCCTACGACTAAGTTCTTGTTCTAGGACATCTGCCGTGACAATTCCACGACAGTTGGCACCCACTGTGGGGCCAGCGCACGGTGGATTTGAGTTCTTGAAGGGCAACTTCGAAGGGCTCAAGGGATACGCTGTGGGCCAGATGACCAAGAGTCGTCGCGGCAAGCTCTACATCGACGACGTAGGTTGGGGCCCCGAGGCCGGCTCAATTGAGTACGAGTACCGGGTCCCCTTCGGCGCAATTCACGTCTTCATCGGCCGGATCGGCGAGTCAGGCCCTGAGCTGGACGTCCACACCAATCTCATCGAAACGGCTCAGCGCACAAGGACCACCCAAGTTCAATCTGTCGTGAAGTATGCCTTCGTAGGCTGTGTTCACGGCGGTGAATACTCTGAAGGATTGGTGGAGGGCGGTGAGACGACCGTCTGTTCTGACACTGCATCATCAACGGGCGAGACGGACTCTTTGTACTAGCTGCAAGATGGCATGCTCGGGGGCTGTTCCGATGGCAGCAGTATTCCGGACCCTCTTGAGCCGGCGAATTGGGACAGAGTCTTCATGGCAGGGACACAGCCCGGGCAGAACTCTACAGCAGTGGCAGCAACAGCTACCGGGTCGGCTGTAGCCGGGTCAGGAGACCCCGCGCGCCCCCCGGCTCAGATTCTAATGGACCTCATGGATAAACTGACGACTCTGTTGACCGCCGTGGTAGAACCGGCGGATAAAGCCCAGCATGATGCAGAGGTGGCACGTGTACGTGAAGAGATGGTGCAAGCTAAGGAAAATCTAGCCGCAGAGGAAGTCAGGATGGCAGCAGAGCGGGCGGCTTTGGATGTCCGTGCTCAACAGCTCCAAGCGGAGACCTTCCGGCTCTCGGTGGATCTTAACGCGTCAAACGAGGTCATGAGGAGTAGGCATCATAAAACTCAGTCACGTCTACCTCTGATGCTTGATCCTAGGAACCTATTCCATACACCCGAGGCTGGGGGAAGCAACCCGCCAGAGGCAAACCGGATCATGACACCCGGCGCACCGGTTCAGCCGCGTGCCATGGAACCGCCTCATGTAATTACCGCTCCACCTCATTATGTACCAACACCGCCGGGTCACTTCTCCAGCCCTTTGGAAAACCTCATCGCAGCATCGGCTCGTTTGGGGCTCTCCCGATGGAAGGCGACTCACCAGCAGCGGTTGAAACGTAGAGGATAAGAGAACTTCTTCAAACTGCTCTAGCACAGCAGGATGCGTACTCCTACAGTTGAGACATGATCCATTCGACTCCTCACCCAAGCTGGAGTCCGAGTTACAGTAGGCATATGGAGTCCGCAGATATGTCAAGCAATGCTCAACGCCACAACCGGCCATACAGGCATGAGCTGGTGCGGGCTGGAGCCCTTAACTTGGCGGATCAGGAGAGGATTCATCCAGAGGCGGAACGAGCAGCTCAGATGGCAGCAGATCAGGCGGCTCATCAAACTTTTCCGGCTTATCCAGCAACCTCGGTCGAGGCAGGAGTGGCCACAAGAATCGGAGGCGTGCCTTGCTTGGTGCCGGCCATACGTAATGAGCATTTGCCAAAGGACTTCAAGGGGCCTCGTAAAGGGCCTAATTACACAGCTGACCTACAGCCTGGGGCTTGGATTGAGAGTTATGAGATGGCTATGGAGTTATTGGAGGTCAGCGATGCTGCAATGGCCAAGTATTTCACCATGATGTTAGATGGAACAGCTCGTACTTGGTTGAAGGGATTGCCACCCAATTCTATCGGCTCATGGGCGGAGTTGAAGGCCCGGTTCATCCAGAACTTTTAGGACTCGTGTAAGACGCCTATGTCGGTTGTGGACCTAACCAATTGCAAGCAAGAGGATGGTGAATCCACAACCCATTGGGTGCACCGGGTCAAGGAGATAATACATTCATCTGATAAGATGGATGCCGGCTCAGCAGTCTTGATGTTGGAGAAAAATTGTCGTTTTGAACCTCTGAAGCAGAAGCTGGGGCGGCTCAAGCGTGACTGTAATGACATGGGAACGTTGATGGCGGCTCTCGTCAAGTATGTTGATTCTGATACTACCAAGGACCCGGTGTCTGACGAAGAAAAGGTAACAAAGGGAAAGAAGAACGGCAACGGCAAGGGTCACCAGCATAACCCGACAAATCAGGAAGGTAATAAATGTAAGGCTGATGAGTTTGTTGCTAACACCAATGCACAGGGCGGTAATTAACGGCGCAAGGGCAGACAGCCCCCTCGGTTGGGCGGGTTAGGTCCCACCCTAGAGCAGTTATTAAATGAACCTTGTCCAAGGCACGACACCCGGGAGAAGCCAGTAACCCACCCGTGGAAAGATTGTATGATCATGAAGGCGTTTAAAAATTCAAACGCGTTTGATGGAGGTCACGGCCCAAGTGGCGGTTCAGGAGGAGGCGGTTTTTACAGCCCGGGCGCCGGTTCAGGTGGAGGAGGATTTCATGGTCAGGGCCATCTTGGTAACCAAGGAGGATATAATCAACAACCCAGCCAAGGTAATCAGCAGCAACAATCCGGTTATCAGAGCAACCCAAAACAGCTAAGTAGTGGGCAATACCATGTATTTACCACTAGTGTATGTAAGAGGGACCAGAAGCTTCACAGGAGGGCTGTCAATGTCGTTGTGTCGGTGATTCCACGTTACCTACGTTGCTCAGAGCAGCCTATTGTATGGAGCAGAGAGGATCACCCGCCCCGGGTTGATAATTCAGGTCACTTGGCCTCGGTAGTGGCACCTCAGGTTGGTGGATACAAATTCACTAAGGTGATCATGGATGGAGGCAGCAACATCAACATCCTCTACTATGAGACGTTCCGCCGGATGGGTTTGACTGATAAAAATCTTAAACAATCCAACACTGTTTTTCACGGTGTGGTACCTGGTAAATCGGCATACCCAGTTGGTAAGATTGAACTGGAAGTAGCCTTTGGGGATGAGTATGACTCCAGAGCAGAAAAATTAACCTTTGAGGTGGTTAAAATCAGAAGCCCATATCATGCTCTGTTTGGGCGGCCGGCTTATGCCAAGTTCATGGCTCGGCCGTGTTATATGTATTTACAGCTCAAGATGCCGGGTCATAAGGGCACCATTACAGTACATGGGAGCCGGAAGATAGCCTTGGAGTGTGAAGAAGGTGATGCCGCCTATGCTGAATCTGTTTGTGCAACAGAGGAGTTAAAGTTTTATAAGGATCATGTTGACCCGGCAGACATGACGTCATTAAAGAAACCAACAACAGAGCATGAGCCAGTGTTGAAATTCAAATCAGCTGATGACACCAAGATGGTTGACTTTGTGCCTCGTGACTCATCCAAGTAGTTCATCATCAGTGCAAACTTGGATCCGAAATAGGAAAGCGCGCTCATCGAGTTCATCTGTGAGAACCGGGACATCTTTACATGGAAACCTTCAGACATGCCGAGTGTCCCAGGGGAACTCACTGAGCACACTCTTAATATTGATCCAAAATTCAAACCTGTCAGACAGTTCCTCTGACGGTTCAATGAAGAAAGGTGCAAGGCCATTGGAGAAGAGGTGGCCCGACTCTTGGCGGCCGGGTTCATTGTAGAGGTATTTCACCCAGAGTGTTTAGCTAACCCGGTGCTTGTACTAAAAAAGAATGGCACCTGGCGTATGTGTGTAGACTACACCAATCTGAACAAGGCTTGTCTGGCTGATCCTTTCGCTCTCCCCCGTATTGATCAGATCATTGATGCTACGGCGGGTTGTTCACGCTTGAGTTTCTTGGATGCTTATTCTGGTTATCATCAGATTAAGATGGCGGTCAAGGATCAGGAGAATGCAGCTTTTATTACTCCTTTTGGAGCTTTCTGCTATGTGTCTATGCCTTTTGGGCTTAAGAATGCCCAAGCGACTTACCAACGGTGTGTGCAGAATTGTCTTCACGATCAAATTGGGCGTAATGTTCATGCTTATGTGGATGATATAGTGGTAAAATCCAAGAAAAAGGAAACCTTGGTCACAGATCTGAAAGAGACTTTTGATAATCTCCGGGTCTACAAAATGATGCTTAATCCGGCCAAGTGTGTCTTCGGAGTCCCAGCCGGCAAGCTCTTGGGGTTTTTTGGTATCTAACCGAGGTATTGAGGCTAACCCGGAGAAAATCAAGGCAATTACATCCCTGGCCAAACCAACATGCATCAATGACGTTCAACAACTGGCGGGCCGTGTTGCTGCTTTGAGACGGTTTATAAGCCGGTTAGGGGAGAAGGCAATGCCTCTGTATTAGATGATGAAGAAAACATATGATTTTGTTTGGAGCGATGCTGTGAACTCTGCTTTTGAGGATCTGAAGACACAGCTTGCTGAGCCGCCGGTCCTGGCTGCTCCAATTGAGAAAGAGTCGATGATGTTATATGTGGCCGCCAACTCACGAGCTGTTAGTGTGGCTATTGTGCTGGAGCGCAAGGAGACTGGCAAGGAGCATGCAGTTCAACGACCGGTTTAGTACATCAGTGAAGTGCTAATTGAATCCAAGCAACGATATCCACATTGGCAGAAGCTCGTATATGGGGTGTTCATGGCAAGCCGGAAGCTTACGCATTATTTTCAGGGACATCCAATCACCGTGGTTACCTCTGCTCCTTTGGGAGACATCATTCAAAACAGAGAAGCCACTGGGTGAGTCGCCAAGTGGGCAGTTGAGCTTGGGTCTCATGGGTATGATTATACAATATGCATAGGGGTTGGCACACATTTTCGTCGTGATTCTCCGGTAGAAACTTTGGGGAACTCTTTGAGGTCATTTATGTTGGTTGAATAGATGAATCTGAGATTGTGTGATGCATATCGTATAATCATACCCACGGATACTTGAGGTGACATTGGAGTATCTAGGTGACATTAGGGTTTTGGTTGATTTGTATCTTAAGGTGTTATTCTAGTACGAACTCTAGGGCTGTTTGTGACACTTATAGGAATAGCCCAACGGATTGATTGGAAAGAATAACTTTGAGGTGGTTTCGTACCCTACCATAATCTCTTCGTTTGTTCTCCGCTATTAGTGACTTTGGAGTGACTCTTTGTTGCATGTTGAGGGATAGTTATGTGATCCAATTATGTTAGTATTGTTGAGGGAACTTACACTAGCGAAAGTATGAACCCTAGGCCTTGTTTCCTAGCATTGCAATACCGTTTACGCTCACTTTTATCATTCATTACCTTGCTGTTTTTATTATTTCAGATTACAAATACCTTTATCTACTATCCATATACCACTTGCATCACCATCTCTTCGCCAAACTAGTGCACCTATACAATTTACAATTGTATTGGGTGTGTTGGGGACACAGGAGACTCTTTGTTATTTGGTTGAAGGGTTGCTTGAGAGAGACCATCTTCATCCTACGCCTCCTATGGATTGATAAACCTTAGGTCATCCACTTGAGGGAAATTTTCTACTGCGATACAAACCTCTGCACTTGGAGGCCCAACAACGTCTACAAGAAGAAGGTTGTGTAGTAGACATCACGCGGCGGCGGCGAAGCTCGAGCAGTAGCAGGGTCGCGAGAGGAAGAAGACGAAGAGAGAGAGAAGAATGAGGAAGGTCGGGGCGAGCCTATTTATAAGGGAAAAGGTGAACAGACAGGTGCGAAGATCAAGGAAGAGCCGAATAAATGGTTATCCAGCTATACAGGCACCTCAATTCTCGGGAAACATTAAAGATAAAAGATCCGTTGGAGGATGACATCATGAAAGTTTTTTGCGTTTCCAAGAGATGATGTCACAGCGGGTTACAAGGAAATTTCAGTAAAGATAAGAAGATGGATTTTTTGCTAAGTGTGGAAGATTGACAAAGAACAAAGTTCAAAGTCAACATGGGGCCTAATGTTGGGGATATTACTATTAGTTGAGACCCGCCCAGGAGGGGCCGGGTCCGCCCCAATGGCGGGTTACGCAAGAAGCCCAGTAAACATTCAAGATTGTAGTTTATTAAGACTTATAGAAGGCCCAAAGGCCTGAAGGCGGTTTAAGGCCTGAGATTATGAACCGCCATATGTAAGGAAAGACTTGTAAAGGAAGTCACCGAGCCGGACATGATTGTAAGCTGGCGGGGACTCTAGGCCACCAGGCGTCAACCCATGTATATAAGGGGACGACCCGGTGGCGGCTTAGGGCAAGAAACAACAGGTCGATAACCAAGTCGGCGAGTTGAGCCTCTTGGAGATCGAAACCTCAGTAATACCAATCCGAACTAGACGTAGGATTTTACCTTCATCGTAAGGGGCTGAACTAGTATAAAAACTCTCTCGTGTCCTTTGTCCCGATTAACCCCTTTAAGCTTCCTAGTGTGATGGCCCTACGTCTAAGTCCTTGTTCTAGGACATCTGCCATGACAATTCCACGACAGCTCCGGAGAGGGGAATCTGTCGCCATCATCATCATCAACCTTCCTCCATCACCAATTTCATGGTGCTCACCGCTGTGCGTGGGTAATTCCATCGTAGGCTTGCTGGACGGTGATTGGTTGGATGAGATTTATCATGTAATCGAGTTAGTTTTCTTAGGGTTTGATCCCTAGTAGCCACTATGTTCTGAGCTTCATGTTGCTATGACTTTGCTATGCTTAATGCTTGTCACTAGGGCCCGAGTGCCATGATTTCAGATCTGAACCTATTATGTTTTCATCAATATATGAGAGTTCTTGATCCTATCATGCAAGTCTATAGTCACCTAATATGTGTTATGATCGGTTAACCCCGAAGTGACAATAAGAGGGATCATTACCGGTGATGACCATAGTTTGAGGAGTTCATGTATTCACTATGTGTTAATGCTTTGGTTCGGTACTCTATTAAAAGGAGGACTTAATATCCCTTAGTTTCCAATAGGACCCCACTGCCACGGGAGGGTAGGACAAAAGATTTCATGCAAGTTCTTTTCCATAAGCATGTATGTCTATATTCGGAATACATGCCTACATTACATTGATGAACTGGAGCTAGTTCTGTGTCACCCTATGTTATAACTGTTGCATGATTGATTGCATCCGACATAATTATCCATCACTGATACATTGCCTACGAGCTTTTCATATATTGTTCTTCGCTTATTTACTTTTCCGTTGCTACTGTTACAATCACTATAAAACCCAAAAATATTACTTTTGCTACCATTATTTTTTGCCACCGTTACCACTACCATCATATTACTTTGCTACTAAATATTTTGCTGCATATATTAAATTATCCAGGTGTGGTTGAATTGACAACTCAGCTGCAAATACTTGAGAATATTCTTTGGCTCCCCTTGTGTCGAATCAATAAATTTGGGCTGAATACTCTACCCTCGAAAATTGTTGCAATCCCCTATACTTGTGGGTTATCATGCATCATCCCGTAACTAACTCATAGTGATGTGCATTACCGAGAGGGCCCAGAGATACCTCTCCGATACACGGAGTGACAAATCATAATCTCGATCTATGCCAACTCAACAAACACCATCGGAGACACCTATAGAGCATCTTTATAATCACCCAGTTACGTTGTGACGTCTGATAGCACAGAAGGTGTTCCTCCGGTATACGGGAGTTGCATAATCTCATAGTAAGATGAACATGTATAAGTCATGATGAAAGCAATAGAAATAAAACTAAATGATCATTATGCTAAGCTAACGGATGAGTCTTGTCCATCACATCATTCTCTAATGATGTGATCTCGTTCATCAAATGAAAACACATGTCTATGGTCAGGAAACTTAACCATCTTTGATTATGAGCTAGTCAAGTAGAGGCATACTAGGGACACTCTATTTGTCTATGTATTCACATATGTACTAAGTTTCCGGTTAATACAATTCTAGCATGAATAATAAACATTTATCATGATATAAGGAAATATAAATAACAACTTTATTATTGCCTCTGGGGCATATTTCCTTCAATATTGGTGTAAAGCGCATGAAGAAACTCCATGTTGATGGGCTTTTGGAATCACTTGATACTTGCAAACCATTCCTCATGGGCAAGATGACTATGAATCCGTTCTCCGGAACAATGGAGCGAGCCACTAACTTATTGGAAATAATACATACTGATGTATGCGGTCTAATGAGTGTTGAGGCTCGCGCCGGGTATCGTTATTTTCTGACCTTCACAGATGATTTGAGCAGATATCGGTATCTCTACTTAATGAAACATAAGTCTGAAACATTTGAAAAGTTCAAAGAATTTTAGAGTGAAGTAGAAAATCATCGTAACAAGAAAATAAAGTTTGTACAATCTAATCGTGGAGGTGAATATTCGAGTTAAGAGTTTGGTCTTCATTTGAAACAATGTGGAATAGTTTTGAAACTCACGCCACCTGGAACACCACAGCGTAATGGTGTGTCCGAACGTTGTAACCGTACTTTATTAGATATGGTGCGATCTATGATGTCTCTTACCGATTTACCACTATTGTTTTGGATTTATGCTTTAGAGGTGGCTGCATTCACGTTAAATAGGGCACCATATAAATCCATTGAGACGGCACCATATGAATAGTGGTTTAGCAAGAAACCTAAGCTGTTTTTTCTTAAAGTTTGGGGCTGCGATGCTTATGTGAAAAAGCTTCAACCTGATAAGCTTGAACCCAAATCGGAGAAATGCATCTTCATTACCATAGTCATACAGGCTAGGCTTTTAGGGTTTAGCCATCTCAATCTCGTGGTAGATCAACTCGCGTTATACTCATATTCATCAAGATCAATCAAGCAGGAAGTAGGGTATTACCTCCATAGAGAGGGCCCGAACATGGGTAAACATCGTGTCCCCTGCCTCCTGTTACCATCGACCTTAGACGCACAGTTCGGGACCCCCTACCCGAGATCCTCCGGTTTTGACACCGACATTGGTGCTTTCATTTAGAGTTCCACTGTGACATCGACGACAAGATCGATGGCTTGCCTCGTCCTCTAGGACAATATCACCGCCGGAGGAGCACTGGCCCTAGGCCAAACCCTCTGGCTGGGCGGCTTTACCATGACCGCCCGTTCGGTTGTTAAGCCGACGATGACCTCCTGGGTCATCGAAAATCCCCTTCGTATCGACTCCGAACACTCCAAGCAGATAGATCCAGGGGAGCTTTCGTCTTTAAACGAGCTCCTAGATCGCATCGCCGCCCTAGGGGTAACCACAGACTACGATCGAATTGGGCTTAAACCCGATCAGAGAGAAATCAAATCTCCACCGACCACCCACCAGGTAGCGATTGTCGAGGAGCGAGACGACAACTCTTCCTCCATACTAAAGACGGACTATGTCCGGTTCTCCTGCTTCGAAGAGCCGGACACCCACCTGCGAGGAGATGCATCCTGCCCTCCGAACATAGAATCGGACGACGGGCCTAAGAAATCAGTGGATATCCCGGAGCCCGATCTGTTAAGTTCAGAAGTCCTTCAGACTCCGGATCCAAAATTGGGTCAGGGTTCAGATTTAAAACCACCCACCCACCCAAATATAAGTGCTCTCATGAGCATACAACAGCAGTCTCAAGAAATGTTCCACCACTTCTGGGCCAAATTCCTTCTTGTCAAAGACAAGATTAAAGATTGTCGCGACGAGGAAGTGATCTCAGCGTTCCGCAACAATTGCACGGACGAAAGAATCCTCAACGCCATCAACTGTCGTCGCATACTACAGTTCGCTGACTTGGCAACCATCGTACAGAAGTACAGCACAATGGAAAGCGCCTGGAAAACTCAGGCAGCCCGTTGGAACCATCAGTCCCCACTCAATCCCTCATTCAGGCGAAAAGGGCACACCCTTGCAACACGCCCGGTCCAATAGTAAAGAAATATAAGTACAGTACGAGGTGCGGAACCGTTCTGGAAGGATGGCTCGATGGGCCATGCAAAATACACGCAACACCGGATAACATACCGACACATAGCCTTAGAGCATGTTGGATACTCCGGCAAGTGTCCAAGAGCGGCGAGGATATCCTCACCAAGAATACCCCAGAACAACACCCCCCGGAAGACGACGACCCCAAAGTACTGACGGTCTTCAAGACATTCGCCTCAAACAATAGGTGCAAAAGGGCACTCTGCGGACTCGCCGAAGTCTGGCAAATAGTAGCAATAAACCCTTGGAATGACACGGCTATAACTTTCAATGCTGGCGACGAACCAAAATACAGGACAGTCCGAGCACCAGCCGCCTTGGTCCTCAGTCCAATCGTGGATGGCTTTCGGCTCACCAAGGTTCTCATGGACGGCGGCAGCGGACTAAACCTCATCTATGAAGATACACTCCACAAAATGGAAATAGACAGGAGCCGCATCGAGCAAAGCAGCACGACATTCCGAGGAATCATTCCCAGTCGGGAGGCGTGGTGTGCGGGAAAAATAACACTTGACGTGGTATTCGGCACACCGGAGAATTATTGGTCAGAAGAAATAACCTTCCAAGTGGCCCCTTTCAACAGCGGATATCACGCCCTCTTGGGGCGAGAGGCATTTACATGCTTCCAAGCTGTACCTCATCACGGGTACATGAAGCTTAAGATGCCCGGGCCCAACGGCATAATCACTCTCGCCAGTGATCCGGACATAGCACTCCGCGTCGAAAATAAAACCACATCACTGGCCCTTAAGGCATTATCTGAAGCCCTCATGGCCGAAAAATTAACCGCACTGCGCTCCACGGTGGACAGAGACGATGTAATCTTAGATAAATGCCCCAAATCCACCTCCTTCAAGCCAGCGGAAGAAATAGTCAAATTCCAAGTCCATCCAATGGACCCCAAGAAGACAACATCTATTAGGGCATAGCTAGACCAACGGTCGACGGCGCGCTACGGGATTTTCTTCGCGAAAATTGGGATATATTCGCCTGGCACCCTTCTAACATGCCAGGAATCCCACGCGAGCTGGCCGAACATAGCCTCAACATATTAAAGGGATACAAACCGGTCAAACAAACACTGCGGACCTTTTCTGAACCCAAATGTCAAGCCATGGGAGAGGAGCTAGCCAGGCTAATCGAGGCCGGATTCATTAAAGAAATAAAACACCCGGACTGGCTGGCAAACCTGGTGATGGTACCAAAGAAGGATAAATCATGCCGCCTGTGCGTCAATTTTAAAGACCTCAATAAGGCTTGCCCTAAGGATCCCATCCCCCTCCCCCGCATTAATCAAATCATTGATGCTACCACAGGACACGACTCACTGTGTTTCCTCAACGCATATTCCGGATACCGTCAAATCAAAATGAAGGAGTCCGACCAAGCTGCAACAGCATTCATCACCCCATATGGACCATTCTGCTTCAACACCATTCCCTTCGGGCTCAAGAACGCCGGCGCTAGCTACCAACGCATGATCCAAACATGCCTGGAGAAATAGATTGGAAAGACAGTTGAAGCCTATGTGGACAACATCATAATCAAGACAAGGCACGTCAAAACACTAATAGACGACCTACGTCTCACATTTGACAACCTCCGCGCATATGACATTAAGCTCAATCCGAAAAAGTGTGTTTTCGGCGTCCCCGCAGGAAAGCTGCTGGGTTTCATCGTCTCCAATAGAGGAATTGAATCAAATCTAGCCAAAATCTAAGATCCGTCACAATTGGCTACGCCAACAGACCTTAAACAAGTTCAAAAACTCGCGGGTTGCGTGGCAGCTCTAAGCCGCTTTATCTCCAGATTGGGAGAAAAGGCACTGGCACTCTATCGCCTTTTATGGCAAACCGATCACTTCGAGTGGACGGACGCGGCAACAGCTGGACTAGAAGAAATAAAAACACTTTTGGCAAACAACCCAATCCTGGCCACGCCAAACATCGGCGAACCCATGTTGCTATACATATCGGCAACACATCAAGTGGTGAGCGCTGTGCTCGTCGTTGAACGAGAACAGGACAGACACAAATTCCCACTTCAGAAGCCAATATACTACGTATCCACTGTCCTTACACCATGCAAATCCTGGTACCCCCATTATCAAAAGATAGCATATGCGGTCTTCATGGCATCCCAAAAGCTATGACACTACTTCCAGGAGTGTTCGATCATGGTGGCTTCCGAAGTACCACTCAACGACATAATAAACAACCGCGATGCCACGGGCCGGATTGCCAAATGGGCCATTGAGCTCCTTCCATTTGATATTACATACAAACCACGTCGAGCTATTAAATCCCAAGTACTGGCTGACTTCGTCGCCGAATGGACAGAGGCCGAACTCCCTAAAGAGTACGACACATATTCCAATTGGGTTATGTATTTTGATCGCTCCAAAATGCTGGCAGGGCTAGGAGTGGGCGTCTTTTAACATCCCCCACTGGAGAGGTCATTCAGTACGTACTCCAAATACTATACACAGACTCCAACAACGCAGCCAAATACGAGGCCTTATTTCATGGTCTTCGGATGGCTGTCTCTATGGGCATACAACGCCTGGAAGTGCGCGGGGACTCAAACCTTGCAATATCTCAAATAAATAGAGACTTTGATGCCAAAGATGCGAAGATGGCAGCTTATCATAATGTCGTCCTAAAAATGTCGGCTCGGTTCGAGGGGCTTGAGTTCCATCACGTGGCCCGAGAAAGTAATCAAGCGGCGGACGTTCTTGCTCGTATCGACGCCAAGCGCGACCCCGTCTCACCTAATATCTTTCTGGAAAGGATTTTTAATCCATCCGTGGTGTGGCAGGGGGAAAGCGGCTACACTAGTCCGGATCCGAACACAACTCCAGATTCTGAACCCACCGATATCATCGGAGGCTCAGCCACCGAAATAACACCGTCGACCCATCTCATTATGGTTGTCATTGCCCCATGGACCGAACCCTTCTTGGACTACCTTAATAGGAAGGAACTTCCTGAGGATCAGAATGAGGCCCGCCGCATTGTCCGGCGTTCGAAGGCCTACAAGGTTCACGACGGAAAGCTCTATAATAAAAGCGCTACCGGAGTCCTTCAAAGATGTAACTCCGAGGAGGGCTGGCAGCTCTTGGCTGAGATTCACTCCGGTCTCGGTGGGTACCACGCCGCAGCTCGGGCCCTTGTTAGCAAGGCCTTCCGCACAGGATTTTATTGGCCGACGGCCCGCGCAGATGCACAAGACCTTGTCCAAAGATGCGTCGGATGCCAACTCTTCACCAACCAAAAGCCATATGCCCCCCACCGCCCTACAAACAATCCCCATCACTTGGCCTTTTGCGGTCTGGGGACTAGATATGGTTGGACCCCTTAAAGGAGGAAGCCATAATAAAAAATATCTGCTGGTCATGGTGGATAAATTCACTAAGTGGATAGAGGCCAAACCAGTTAAAACGGCCGAGTCCGGGCCGGTGATAGAATTCATATCCGGCGTCGTACACCGTTATGGTGTTCCACATAGCATCATCACTAATAAAGGCTCCAACTTCATGGCTGACGAAGTGAAAACCTGGTGCGCTAATCTAGGCATCAAGCTCGATTACACCTCTTTCTATCATCTGCAGACAAACGGTCAAGTCGAACGAGCCAATGGTCTTATTATGAGCGGCATCAAGCCTAGACCAGTGCAGTCTTTGAAAGAATCAGACAAGCACTCGGTTGAGGAGCTCAACTCCGTACTCTGGGGGCTGCGGACCACGCCCAATTCCACTACCGGATACACACCATTCTTCATGGTGTACAGCGTAGAGGCAGTGTTACCCTACGACATTATTCTTGACTCACCTCGAGTGCGCATGTACGAAGAGAGAGAGAGAGAGAGGCCGAGCTAGATCGGTAGGACAACTTAGATGTCCTAGAGGAAGAGCGTGATGTCGCAAAAGCCCGTTCCGCATTTTATCAATAGTAGGCTCGCAGGTATCAAAGCAGTGAAGTGCGGGCCAAGACTTATAACATTGGCGAACTTGTTCTACGCCTGCCGGAGAAGAAAAAGGACAAACTCAAGCCCAAGTGGGAGGGTCCCTTCATCATCGACGAAGTTCTCACCGGAGGAGCATACCGCCTGCGTAATGCGTCAGACAATTGCCTGGAGCCGAACCCCTGGAACACGGCCAGACTCCGAAGGTTCTACGTCTAGAGTCGAACTCTCTATTCGTCCCCTTCCCCCTGTTGCCTCCTTCACCTTTTCTCTCTTTTAGTTTTTTTCTCTTTAGCGTTGAAGCTTTCGTGCGGCTAGACCGCGCACCCCTGACGCACACATCTTGAAATATGTATGTCTATTTTACCTGGGGGCTTCTTGTACAGAAGCTTGCTATTATTCTCCGAGCCTCAAGCTCATTAAATATGTGTTTTCCCATATGCACGTTTTCTTCGCCATTATATGCATCGATAAGACTTCAGTTTTGGCCAAGCTGGGTTACTTGGCTCCTGTGCTTATGCCCTACGTTCCCGTTAGTTTGGCTAGGGCATAAAGGGAGCACCTCTGCGATTGTTACTGCCGGGTCATCCGGATGTGTACCTCAGACTAGGTGAGGCTGAAAGCTAGCATTCTTAAGGGAATATTCGGTCGGTGGATTAAAGATGTTTTTTCGCATTCACTCCATGGTGAACCCCCAGAAGTTACACATATTGCGATTTTCCAATCACAGTTTGGACATGCACATTAAGGCATGCACACCCAGGGAAAGGAACCCTCAACGGAACTATTCTATCTGGAAGATGTTTCTTACAACTTTAATGTAATATAACATAACTAGCCGGATACAACTTGTCTGTTCAAGCAACTATGACCCCTACGCCTGGTTTCCATGCATACCTCGGTCTATTCGGCCGCACTGGTATTCGAAAACACTCCGCACCTTCGGGTCCCGAGATCGAAGCGAAAAGGTTTGTCATGACAATCGTTTTACAGTTCAGCTAGGATTTACATATATCAAGGAAAGTACATAGTCACTTAGACTCATAAATTTCCTCCTCTATACCATTCAACAAGTTGTCTAACTTACAATCTTGTTGGGAATATCTGGCAGCTACTGTTACTTGGTCATATACCAAATTAATGGGCACTTCTTTCCCATCTGACCCTAAAGGTTCGACCCGGGCCATGTGATTCGGATCAAGCTTGGTATACCGTGTTTTCACCATGGCCCAGGCCTCTCACGCGCCCTCCCGGCAGGCCAATATTTTCCATAATCCGATACGTCGTCGCGCTCCCTTGAATAGCTCAACAAGATCCTCCATACTTCCTAGAGTGGAGGCGGATGGCCATAAGGCCTTAGCAACACTCCGCATTGCCTGCCGAACTTGCTCGTGCATTTGCGATAGCCCTTGCAGCAGATCGTCCGACAATCCGGACATCTCCTCTTCGGGACGGCCTGGTAGCATACCTGAAAAACTTTGTCAGTTCCTTTCATCTCCAAACTATTATAAGGTAAATTCGGCCACATACTGAATATGCCGCCGCGCAGCCTTTTATTCGCCTTCACGGAGTCGGGCGGTTGGGCCCGTACATCTTTCAGATCCTCGCCCAATCGGGTATGCAAATCCTGGAGCTTGTTCTTCTCCAGCACGACTTTTGTGAGCACATGCTCGCCCGCGGCTAGCAGTTCCTTGGCTTCTTGTTCTCCGCCTTGGGCATCTTTCAGTTGTTCTGACAGTTGACCTAGTGATCCTAATAAGAGGTGAGCAACCGTGTTAGCATTATTGGTACACCATTATGTTTTCTCGATGGAGGGAAACATTACCAGGAGACGCCTTCTTGGATTTCTCCAGTTCGGCATGGGCAGCAGTTAGCTGCGTCTGACACTTTTCTAGCTCCTGGGCTAGCAGGTCGTTCTTCTCCGTAAGATCCTGGTTATACAATGATACTTAAATCAGTTGTACCAACTACTTCAAGTCTCGAGGGCTACTGGCATATGATTATCATATTTGCACAAAGTAAACTTACCCGCACATATTTTAAATGTTGCTTTGTAACTCTGTTAAGCCCATCTCGAGTAGCTCGGATTTATGCATCAGCCGAGCTGAAGGCGTTAAAGGCCTCTTCTGAAAAGTCGGGGTCTTGTAAAACATCCCTTCGGCGCCGATGATTCATGGCGCTCTCCACTTCTAAGTTGGTGACGGATACATCATCTGAATCCTCGGCTGGAGGACAGTTCGGCATTACCCCTGTATCAGCCCCCGTCTTTACGGCAGGATCCGGATCCTGGCTGTGGGAAGTAGGACCGGTCGGACCCTCGGATATAGTCCGACACACCTTTTTCATGATACAGGATAAAGATAAAGGTCACAGTTGGATGTGACTGCCAAGATGCATATGTGCAAACCCATACCTCTTTGATGAAGGCTCGGTCATATCTTCGTTTGGCTTCCTCTCCGAAGGCTTGCCCGGTGTGGGGGTTGCTCTCTTCGGAGATGCCCCTGGGGAAGTATGGCGCGCCGAACGCCTCCCCTTTTGAGCACAGGACAGTGCAGTGGGTGAGGAACAATGATAAAACTCTCTTGGACAAGGTATCTCCGGATTACTTACATGCGAAGCGGGAAGGAGACTGGGGTAATCGGTGATGATGGGTACATCCGTACAGTCATAGCTCGTCTAATAGAATATTCCATCCTCGAGCTCCACAAATATGTCCGGATCTTCTTCATATCCGGGGTCAAGATCCCGGTTGCGATTCTCTGACTGAGGGGCAGGGTCATGGATCCCCTTGACAGCCTTTCGCCATTCCTGTTATAAGCGGATAAGATACTACCTGTCAAGAAAGATTCAGGGACATGAGTAAAATAGTGGAGTTAGAGCTTACCTAGCTAGGAGGATTATACATGGAAAATCTGTCTCGATATTGGAGACGGGTGAACTCCTCCTTCTCCCCTTTATACAGTTCGACCAATATTTTGGCCAGAGCGGCGGGGGTCTCTGGGCCCTTCCGACCGCAGCGTGAGGCGTCATCTTCCCCGTTATAATGCCACATGGGCAGCCCTCTGTATTGGAGTGGCTGGACCCCCCACGCTATGGAGATCTCCATTACCTCGACTATTGACAATCCGGACTGGGCAAGCATCTTAATCTTCCCCAGCAGCAGGCTGATCTCTGCACTATCCTCTTCCTCGAGGCTCCGAGGACGCCAGCTATGGCGTTTCTTCAATGGAGCACTTGAAAACTCGGGGAGGCCCATACGGACGGGGTCGGGAAGAGCAAAGTCGTTGATATAGAACCATTCAGAAGGCCACTTTTCGGAAGCTTTCTTCGGCGTGCCGGACAGGTATCCGGTCCCAGCGATGCGCCACGCTTCGGCTCCTCCCACTTCAAAAATTGACCCACCTTGATTACGAGGGACAAGGCAGAACAATCTTCTCCATAAATAGAAATGGGCCTCGCAGCCCAGGAATAGCTCACATAGAGCGACATAACCCGCAATATGAAGGATAGAGGCAGGAGTGAGACTGTGCAGTTGGAGGCCGTAATACTCCAGCAGACCTCGGAGGAAGGGATGGATCGGAAATCCGACACCTCTTAACAAGAAGGGGATGAAGCATACTCGTTCTCCCCTAGATGGATTGGGGAAGTTCTCCGCTTGAGCCCCGCCATTGAAGGACGTCCCTGCTCGTACGGGGACCAAATCCGCGGGGGGAAGAAAGCCCTGTGTTTGCATCTTGACCAGCTGACTGTGAGAAACTGAACATCTCTCCCAATCCCCCTTTTCGGAGTTGTGGGGACGAGAGGAAGAGCTGGGAGCGCTAGCCATGTTGGGGTGGTTCTGCTCCGCAAGCTCTGAGGGTTTCTTCCGTGAGATTTGGAGGGGATCTGAGATCTATTCTCTTTAAATAGGCACCTTTCTAGTATGGTCGGGGTGGTATATGCAAAAATACCCTAACCTCTCGCATTCGCTTGACACGTGGAAACTGAAGTTGTTGATGCATAAAAGCCAAGGGGTACAACATTAAATGGAAGGCCGAACACACTACTTGGAAGTCATCAGTGGAGGAACCCGCCTTGCAATGATGAAGACAATCTATGCGCCGAACACCTTGTCATTGAAGATTGGTTTAGGGGCTACTGAGGGATTCCTGGACTAAGGGGTCCTCGGGTGTTCGGCTTGTTAGCCATGAGCCGGACTGATGGGCTGTGAAGATACGAAGACCGAAGACTGCACCCGTGTCCGGATGGGACTCTCCTTGGCGTGGAAGGCAAGCTTGGCGATCAAATAAGTAGATTCCTTTCTTTGTAACCGACTTGGTGTAACCCTAGATCCTCCCGGTGTCTATATAAACCGGAGGACTTAGTCCGGAGGGGGACAATCATTACCATAGTCATACAGGCTAGGCTTTTAGAGTTTAGCCATCTCGATCTCGTGGTAGATCAACTCTTGTAATACTCATATTCATCAAGATCAATCAAGCAGGAAGTAGGGTATTACCTCCATAGAGAGGGTCCGAACCTGGGTAAACATCGTGTCCCCTGCCTCCTGTTACCATCGACCTTAGACGCACAGTTCGGGACCCCCTACCCGAGATCCGCCGATTTTGACACCGACACCTGTAGCGATGCTTAAGTCTGTCCGAATCATGTTAGCAATTGCTGCATTTTATGATTATGAAATTTGGCAAATAGATGTAAAAACTGCATTCCTTAATGGATTTCTTAATGAAGAGTTGTATATGATGCAACCAGAAGGTTTTGTCGATCCTAAAGGTGCTAACAAAGTGTGCAAGCTCCAGCAATCCATTTATGGACTGGTGCAAGCCTCTCGGAGTTGGAACATATGCTTTGGTAGTGTGATCAAAGCATACACTACTGCAGGATGCTGCTAACGCGGCACTACGATCAGAGACCATTCGACGAAACTGTGTGCGATGCCATAATCGCAAACAATGGTGTAAAAACCGTCAAAAAGGGTGCAAAATGTTTGCGATGGAGGATGCATCAAACATAGTTCAGATTTTAGTTACGTGTGCGATGCAGGGCATATGGTTTAGCTCAGTTAACCATGCGATGAGGAGGAACAAAAGAAACGCCAGCCAGATGAAGGTGTGTGCGATGTACAGCATACGGTTCACTCGGATGAACTATTTGCAATTAGGCAACACAAAAGAAATGGGCAGCCAGATGAAGGTGTGTGCGATATATGGCATGCGGTTCACTCGGATGAACTGTTTGTGTTGAGGCAAGAGAATAGAAACGGTTCAATATAACAAGATGTTTGTGATACGCCGCAAACAGGTATGTTATCAGAAATGTGTGCGAATACCGATAATAACAGAAATGATTCCCTAGTGTGGTATGTGTTCATCTGATCATCATCTCCTTCTTCTGCTAGCTCGATGTTCCTTCTATGCTAAGTTTCCATTAATTGATGGCGTTTTATGAACATGCCACCGTTTCCCACCATTTCCTCACCTGTTTCCCGCCACCCGGCGATATTGCGCATAGGCGGCATGCGACACACGGAGGCGACAAGCGCAGCCTGTAGCACATCCACCTTTTCCAAGCATGCCAACCCAGCAAAGCACCGCCTCTGCCATCGACCTCGTCGACGAGGAAAATGAGAAGGCACCACGGCCCGTCGAGGCCAAGGCGCTCCTCGGCAACGCGATGGACGACGCCATGACGCGCGTCATCACCAGGGTTGTGCAGACCTTTGGCGCATGGCGCTTGAGCGCCACAGATCAAGATAGGCATGTCAGCGCCAACATGTTGTAGCTCGCCGCACAACATGATCGATGGTGCGCCGTAGAGCAAGCTAGGCGCGTCCGTGCCGATAGGCTATGGCTCGCCGCACGGCGAGGCCGTTGGAGCGCCGAAGAGCGAGAGGCGTGGCGTGCCGCACATCAAGAGAGGATCCATCAGCGCTTGCCTGCTGTCGACACAGTGTCGCAGCTGGGTACATGTCCGGTCAGTAACCCCATTCCTCGCCAGGAGTGGGCAGAGGCCCTCAGCACCGTACTTGCACCAGAGGTCGGCCGCGCCATACTTGCACATGACGCCCGCCGTGCCGTTCGCATGGGTGCCACCGTTCGCCTTGTCCCCGGCCCGCTGGATGCCAACGCGTTGGTCCATAGGCTCGACCGCCTCCTTGGCCCAGGTGTCCACCTGGGAGCAGTAGAGGAACATGGTCGTCGCATCCTCGAGCTGGTGATCTCCGATGAAATAGCCAACTTGGAGCTCGAGATCGCGCTCTAGATGTACCACGAGCGTGTCGACAGCTTGGACGAACGCTTGAGTTCGGACAGAGCCAAGAGCTACCGTAGGCAAGGGCTAGTGGTCATGGTCTCATGGACGTGTTTTATTTTGGGAAGTCGTTTCGACGTGGACAGCTATGTATTCATAGCAATCATAGTATTGCTCTGTTTCAATGTGTGTACTCTGTTTTCCATTCTTATATGTTCTGTTTCAATGTGTGTATATACGCTTTCCATTCTGTATATGTGGATGATAACAGCTAGATTCAAATTAGTATACAAAAACAGATAGAAAATGGAATTCATAATATAATGTTCATTAGTTCATCACAGAATATATATATATATATATATATATATAATATCATCACATATACGTGATGATACTTAACTACTAGGTACAATGCATAAAATTGAAAATGAACAATACTAAAACTAATAATCACTCCTAGGGCCAGTATTCCGGCAGCCCCTCGCCAGCAGCTCCCTGGTGCGCAGCGTCTTCCCAGTGCGGAGGCAGTACTCCGCCTCCTCCACCTCGCAGCGCTTGACGTACCGTCTACCTCTTGCTGGCGGACACGCGCGGCCGATCTTGCCATTTCATTGGGCGCCGACCGGAGCTCCTCATCGGTGGCATGCTGGAGCTTATCGGCCCACCTCCATGCAGCAACGAGGCGCCCAGCGCCTATGACCTTCCTCGCGAAGTACTTGTCTTCGTACACCTCCTCGGCACGACGACGCGCCCGGCCCCAAAGCTCCGTCGCCTCCTTTTTCTAGGCGGCATCACAGGCTTCACATGCCGCCTGGTACCAGGCTTCCTCCTCCGCCATCTCCTTCTTGAACGCCACTTTCCTGGCATTCTCAGCCGGGGGCAGCGACTTCCACAGACAAAGATTGTACTGGCCCCAAAACCAATCCAAAGTTGGGGGGTCCGGCGCAACCTCGTCAGGCGGCGTGTAGGGGTCCTTGTCGCTGCTAATCGAGTGAGCGTCCTCAGGGGGCGGCGACTCCTCGTCGGCGTGTGGGCAGACCGGCGGCGCCATAGCAGAGATTTGAGAGAGAGAGAGAGAGAGAGAGAGAGAGAGAGAGGGCGAGCGAGGGGGATGTAGATGAGAATGCAGGCGGGATGATGTGAGCAAGGTAGTATTTATTGGCGACCGGAATATAGATCGACGGGGGCTGTACAAACACCGGTTGCCAGAATTTATGAGTACTGTAATTTGAATTACACATGATTCCCGTAGCAAAATCCGTGTGTGAACATAATAGCTGACGGTTTCCAATGTAGAACTGTGTTTGATTAATAATCCCCGCCATTCACCTACCAAACCTCGAGCCGGGAGATAGGATCTTGTGGGGGCCGGTTGTCTTGCCAGATCTTTACATTTTCTTTTTTGAACACCAGATATTTAAATCGTCTGATGATTTTTTAACTTGCACACAAGTACACAAAAATATGATTTTTCAAACCGTAATGGTTAGGCATTGCATGTAGATGTAGTTCAAATTTGAATTACGGTCATTAAAAGGTCAAATGACCACCAAAATTTTCCAAATTTTCACAAGACAGTTGTATTAGTGCATGTTAAACGTAGAATAAAATTTGAAGGCTATAAGAGGAAGCTATCTCCTGTTCGTCATCAAACATGCATTGTTCCCTCTTAGAACCACAAACCTTCTAGTGAGTTGCTCCGGTTTGTGAGGGGTGTGTGTCCAAACTTTCGTCAAACAGGCCAATTTTTTTACCACATCATCTTCATGGCATGACATTAAATCAAGCAAGGTTTCATGTTTTTCTGATCATTTTTTAGTTTTTTGGAATTAAAATGTCATGCTACTCCATGCATGTGTGCCCATGCCTTGAGACCAATATGTTTGAAAATTCCTTCTAATTTACTGCACATGGAATAATTCGCACACAAGTACACAAAAATATGATTTTTCAAACCATTATGGTTAGGTGTTGCATGTAGATGTAGTTCAAATTTGAATTACGGTCAATAAATGGTTAGAAAATCACTTAAATGTCTTTAAAAGGTCAAACGACCCCTAAAATTTTCAAAAATTTCACATGACAATTGTATGCATGTTAGACGTAGAAAAAAAAATTGAAGGCCGTAAGAGGAAGCTATCTCCCGTTCGTCATCAAACATGCATTGTTCCCTCTCGGAACCACGAACCTTCTAGTGAGTTGCTCCGGTTTGTGAGGGGTGTGTGTCCAAACTTTCGTCAAACAGGCCAATTTTTTTACCACATCATCTTCATGGCATGACATTAAATCAAGCAAGGTTTCATGTTTTTTGATCATTTTTTAGTTTTTTGGAATTAAAATGCCATGCTACTCCATGCATGTGTGCCCATGCCTTGAGACCAATATGTTTGAAAATTCCTTCTAATTTACTGCACATGGAATTAACTTGCACACAAGTACACATATATGATTTTTCAAACTGATATGGTTAGGTGTTGCATGTAGATGTAGTTCAAATTTGAATTACGGTCATTAAATGGTTAGAAAATCACTTAAATGTCTTTAAAAGGTCAAATGACCCCTGAAATTTTCAAAATTTTCACATGACAGTTGTATTAGTGCACGTTATACGTAGAAAAAAATTGAAGGTCGTAAGAGAAAGCTATCTCCCGTTCATCATCAAACATGCATTGTTCCCTCTCGGAACCATGAACCTTCTAGTGAGTTGCTCCGGTTTGTGAGGGGTGTGTGTCCAAACTTTCGCCAACAGGCTAATTTTTTTACCACATCATCTTGGTGGCATGACATTAAATCAAGCAATGTTTCATGTTTTTTGATCATTTTTAATTTTCTGGAATTAAAATGCCATGTCACTCCATGCATACGTATGCATGTGTCCATGTCGTGAGACCAATATGTTTGAAAATTCCTTCTAATTTATTGCACATGGAATTAACTTGCACACAAGTACACATATATGATTTTTCAAACCATTCTGGCTAGGCGTTGCATGTAGATGTAGTTCAAATTAGAATTACGGTCATTAAATGGCTAGAAAATCACTTAAATGTTTTAAAAGGTCAAACGACCCCTAGAATTTTCAAAAATTTCACATTATAGTTTTAGTAGTGCATGTTAGACGTAGAAAAAATGAAGGCCGTAAGAGGAAGCTATCTCCCGTTCGTCATCAAACATGCATTGTTCCCTCTCGGAACCACAAGCCTTCTAGTGAGTTCCTCCGATTGGTGAGGGGTGTGTGTCCAAACTTTCGTCAAACATGCCAATTTTTTTACCACATCATCTTGGTGGCATGACATTACATCAGCCAAGGTTTCATGTGTTTCTGATATTTTTAATTTTTTTTGGAATTAAAATGCCATGTCACTCCATGCATAGATATGCATGTGTCCATGTCGTGAGACAAATATGTTTAAAAATCCCTTCTAATTTACTGCACATGGAATTAACTCGCACACAAGTACACAAATATGATTTGTCAAACAGTTATGACTAGGCGTTGCATGTAGATGTAGTTCAAATTTGAATTAAATGGCTAGAAAATCACTTAAATGTCTTTGAAAGGTCAAATGACCTCTGAAATTTTCCAAATTTTCACAAGACAGTTGTAGTAGTGCATGTTAAACATAGAAAAAAAATTGAAGACCGTAAGAGGAAACTATCTCTCGTTCGTCATCAAACATGCATTATTCCCTCTTAGAACCACGAGCCTTCTAGTGAGTTGCTCCGGTTTGTGAGGGGTGTGTGTCCAAACTTTAGTCAAACGGGTCAATTTTTTTACCACATCATCTTGGTGGTATGCCATTAAATCAAGCAAGGTTTCATGTTTTTCTGATCGTTTTTTATTTTTTTTGGAATTAAAATGCCATGCTACTCCATGCATACGTATGCATGTGTCCATGTCGTGAGACCAATATGTTTGAAAATTCCTTCTAATTTACTGCACATGGAATTAACTTGCACACAAGTACACATATATGATTTTTCAAATCGTTTTGGTTAGGCATTGCATGTAGATGTAGTTCATATTTGAATTACGGTCATTAAAGGGCTAGAAAATCACTTTAATTTTTTAAAAGGTCAAATGACCCCTAGAATTTTCAAAAATTTCACATTACAGTTGTAGTGGATGTTAGACGTAGAAAAAAATTGAAGGCCGTAAGAGGAAGCTATCTCGTTCGTCATCAACATGCATTGTTCCCTCTCGGAACCACGAGCCTTCTAGTGAGTTGCTCCGGTTTGTGAGGGGTGTTTGTCCAAACTTTCGTCAAACATGCCAATTTTTTTACCACATCATCTTGGTGGCATGACATTACATCAACCAAGGTTTCATGTGTTTCTGATTTTTTTGGAATTAAAATGCCATGTCACTCTATGCTTAATTGTGTCATAGCCTTGAGACCAATATGTTTGAAAATTCCTTCCAATTTACTACACATGGAATTAAATCGCACACAAGTACACAAATATGAGTTTTCAAACCGTTATGGTTAGCTGTTGCATGTACATGTAGTTCAAATTTCAATTACGGCCATTAAATGGCTAGAAAATCACTTAAATGTCTTAAAAGGTCAAATGACCCGTGAAATTTTCCAAAATTTGACATGACAGTTGTATTAGTACTAGAAAATTTCTCGTACATTTAAAACACCATCTGTTGCCATTGTACTCAAAATTCATTTTTCGCAGCTAATAAAAAATATCTACAACATCACACACAGTTGTTTTTGAGGAACTGTTTGTGATGAAAATATGTGGGTCTATTTAAGTCTCCCTCCTTAAGCTTCGTCGGCTCGTCTGCTCTAGTGCCGGCAAGCCCCGAATCCACGAATCCTGACCCCCATTCCCGCACATCCTTCTTGCAAAGATGACGCCGTGGAAACACTTCGTGAAG
>NC_057803.1:40666161-40743018 GCF_018294505.1 Triticum aestivum
TACTGTGTTGGATGTTTATGGGCTTTATTATACACTTTTATATCATTTTTGGGACTAACCTATTAACCCAGAGCCCAGTGCCAGTTTTTGTTTTTACCCTGTTTTACGGTTTCGAAGAAAAGGAAAATCAAACGGAGTCCAGTTGACCTGAAACTTCACGGAACTCATTTTTGGAAGGAAAGAAACCCAGAAGACTTGGAGTTCACATCAGGGGACCTTCGAGGAGGCCACGAGGTAGGGGGGCGCCCACCCCCCTAGGGCGCGCCCCCCTGACGTACTTCTTCCGCCTATATATCTCCATATACCCTAAAAACATCAGGGAGCACAATAGATCGGGAGTTCCGCTGCCAGAAGCCTCCGTAGCCACCGAAAGCCAATCTAGACCCATTCCGGCACCCTGCCGGAGGGGGCAATCCCTCTCCGGTATCCATCTTCATCATCCCGGTGCTCTCCATGACGAGGAGGGAGTAGTTCTCCCTCGGGGCCGAGGGTATGTACCAGTAACTATGTGTTTGATATCTCTCTCTCTCTCGTGTTCTTGAGGTGATACGACCTTGATGTATCGCGAGCTTTTCTATTATAGTTCGATCCTATGATGTTTTCTCCCCCCCTCTACTCTCTTGTAATGAATTGAGTTTCCCCTTTGAAGTTATCTTATCGGATTGAGTCTTTAATGATTTGAGAACACTTGATGTATGTCTTACCGTGCGTATCTGTGGTGACAATGGGATACCACGTGGTTCACTTGATGTATGTTTTGGTGATCAACTTGCAGATTCCGCCCATGAACCTATGCATAGGGATTCTACAAGAAGAAGGTTGTGTAGTAGACATCAAGCTCTTTTCTGGCGCCCTTGCTAGGGAGGTTAGCGCTTGAAGGTATATCTTTAGATCTTGCAATGGAATCTTTTTGTTTCTTGTTTTAGCACTAGTCTAGTTTATAAAAGAAACTATAAAAAATGGAATTGAGTTTGTCTCATACGCTTCACCTTTTTAATATCTTTCGTGAGTATGATGGAAAGGATAATTCTGCTCAAGTGTTAGAATAAGAAATCTATAAAATGTTTGACACTAAATATTTGGATGAGCATGATTGCAATGTTGTTAGTGTGAATTCCTTGAATATCCATCATGCCAATGATATGCAAAGCCACAAGCTTGGGGAAGCTATGTTTGATGAAGATGATATTTTTTGTCCCCCAAGTTTTGATGGGCAAATTTATTATGATGAAAGCATGCCTCCTATCTATGATGATTATTGTGATGACAGGTATGCTTTAAAGAATAATAATAACAATGAACCTTGTCATCTAGATCTTAATTTTCAATCACATGATAGTTATTTTGTTGCGTTTGCTTCCACTATTATTCATGAGAAGAATTTTGCTTATGTGGAGAGTACTAAATTTTCTATGCTTGTAGATCATGAAAAGAATGCTTTAGGTGCTGGTTATATTGTTGAATTCATTCATGATGCTACTGAAAATTATTATGAGGGAGGAATATATGCTTGTAGGAATTGCAATAATATCAAGTTTCCTCTCTGTGTGCTTAAAGTTTTGAAGTTATGCTTGTTTTGTCTTCCTATGCTAGTTGATTATTGTTCCCACAAGTTGTTTGCTCAAAAAATCCCTATGCATAGGAAGTGGGATAGACTTAAATGTTCTAGTAATATTCTTCATGATGCACTCTTTATGTTACAAGTCTTATCTTTTATGTGAGCATCATTGAAATCAGCATGCCTAGCTAAGGGCGTTAAACGATAGCGCTTGTTGGGAGGCAACCCAATTTTACTTTTGTTCCTTGATTTTTGCTCATATTTAGTAATAAATAATTTATCTAGCCTCTGTTATGATTGAGTTTTTATGTTTTAATTAGTGTTTGTGCCAAGTAGAACCGTTGGGAAGACTTGGGGAAAGTCTTGTTGATCTTGCTGTAAAAAACAGAAACTTTAGCGCTCACGAGAATTGCTGCCATTTTTATTTGGAAAGTGCTATTTAGTTAATTCTTTTGAATATGATTAATAGATAAATTCCTCAGTACCACCAATTTATTTGAGAATTTTATGAGTTCCAGAAGTATACGTTTGATCCCAATTACTACATATTGTTCTGTTTTTGACAGATTCTGTTTTTCGTGTGTTGTTTGCTTATTTTGATGAATCTATGGCTAGTAAAATAGTTTATAAACCATAGAGAAGTTGGAATACAGTAGGTTTAACACCAATATAAATCAACAATGAGTTAATTACAATACTTTGAAGTGGTGTTTTGTTTTCTTTCGCTAACGGAGCTTACGAGTTTTCTGTTAAGTTTTGTGTTGAGAAGTTTTCAAGTTTTGGGTAAAGATTCGATGGACTATGGAATAAGGAGTGGCAAGAGCCTAAGCTTGGGGATTCCCAAGGCACCCCAAGGTAATATTCAAGGACACCTAAAAGCCAAAGCATGGGGATGCCCCGGAAGGCATCCCCTCTTTCGTCTTCGTTCATCGGTAACTTTACTTGGAGCTATATTTTTATTTACCACATGATATGTGTTTTGCTTGGAGCGTCATTTTATTTACTTTTGTTTTGCTTGATGTTTGAATAAAATACCAAGGTCTTAAATTCTTAAATGTTAGAGAGTCTTCACATAGTTGCATAATTATTCGGCTAATCATTGATGTTCACTTATATCTTTCGGAGTAGTTTGTCATTTGCTCTAGTGCTTCACTTATATCTTTTTAGAGCATGGTGGTAGTTTTATTTATAGAAATAGATGAACTCTCATGCTTCACTTATATCATTTTGAGAGTTTTAAATAGCATGGTAATTTGCTTAAATAATCCTAATATGCTAGGCATCCAAGAATAGTAAAAACTTTCATGATTGTTTTGAGATATGGAGGTAATAATATCAAAGTTGTGCTAGTTGAGTAGTTGTGAATTTGAGAAATGCTTGTGCTGAAGTTTGCAAGTCCCGTAGCATGCACGTATGGTAAATGTTGTGTAACAAATTTGAAACATGAGGTGTTATTTGATTGTCCTCCTTATGAGTGGCGGTCGAGGACGAGCGATGGTCTTTTCCTACCAATATATCCCCTTAGGAGCATGCGTGTAGTGCCGAGGTTTTTGATGACTTGTAGATTTTTGCAATAAGTATGTGAGTTCTTTATGACTAATGTTGAGTCCATGGATTATACGCACTCTCACCCTTCCATCATTGCTAGCCTCCTCGGTACCGTGCATTGCCCTATCTCACATTGAGAGTTGGTGCAAACTTCGCCGGTGCATCCAAACCCCGTGATATGATACGCTCTTTCACACATAAACCTCCTTATATCCTCCTCAAAACAGCCACCATACCTAACTATTATGGCATTTCCATAGTCATTCCGAGATATATTGCCATGCAACTTTCCACCATTCAGTTTATCATGACACATTCATCATTGTCATATTGCTTTGCATGATCATGTAGTTGACATCGTATTTGTGGCAAAGCCACCGATCATAATTTTTCATACATGTCACTCTTGATTCATCGCAATCCCGGTACATCACCGGAGGCATTCATATAGAGTCATACTTTGTTCTAGTATCGAGTTGTAATCATTGAGTTTTAAATAAATAGAAGTGTGATGATCATCATTTTCTAGAGCATTGTCCCAAGTGAGGAATAAAAAAAGAAGAGAAAGGCCATAAAAAGGAGAAGGCCCAAAAAAGGAAAAATAAAAGAAAAGAGAAAGGCCATAAAAAGAAGAAAGGCCAAATAAAAAAATGAGAGAAAAAGAGAGAAGGGACAATGCTACTATCCTTTGCCACACTTGTGCTTCAAAGTAGCACCATAATCTTCATGATAGAGAGTCTCTTGTTTTGTCACTTTCATATACTAGTGGGAATTTTTCATTATAGAACTTGGCTTGTATATTCCAACAATGGGCCTCCTCAAGTGCCCTAGGTCTTCATGAGCAAGCAAGTTGGATGCACACCCACTTAGTTTCTTTTGTTGAGCTTTCATACATTTATAGCTCTAGTGCATCCGTTGCATGGCAATCCCTACTCCTTGCATTAACATCAATCAATGGGCATCTCCATAGCTCATTGGTTAGCCTCGTTGATGTGAGACTATCTCCTTTTTTGTCTTCTCTACATAACCCCCATCATCATATTTTATTCCACCCATAGTACTATATCCATGGCTCGCGCCCATGTATTGCGTGGAAGTTTATAGGTTTGAGATTACTAAAGTATGAAACAATTGCTTGGCTTGTCATCGGGGTTATGCATGATGAGAGCATTCTTGTGTGACGAAAATGGAGTATGACTAAACTATATGATTTTGTAGGGATGAACTTTCTTTGGCCATGTTATTTTGAGAAGACATAATTTCTTAGTTAGTATGCTTGAAGTATTATTATTTTTATTTCAATATGAACTTTTGTCTTGAATCTTTTGGATCTGAATATTCATACCACAATTGAGAAGAATTACATTAAGATTATGCCAAGTAGCACTCCGCATCAAAGATTCTGTTTTTATCATTTACCTACTCGAGGACGAGCAGGAATTAAGCTTGGGGATGCTGATACGTCTCCAACATATCTATAATTTTTGATTGCTCCATGCTATATTATCTACTGTTTTGGATGTTTATGGGTTTTATTGTACACTTTTATATCATTTTTGGGACTAACCTATTAACCCAGAGCCCAGTGCCAGTTTATGTTTTTACCCTGTTTTAGGGTTCTGAAGAAAAGGAAAATCAAACGGAGTCCAATTGACCTGAAACTTCACGGAACTCATTTTTGGAAGGAAAGAAGCCCAGAAAACTTGGAGTGCATGCCAGGGGACCTTCGAGGAGGCCACGAGGTAGGGGGGCGCACCCTCCACCCTCGTGGGCCCCTCGTGGCCCCCCTGACGTACTTCTTCTGCCTATATATCTCCATATACCCTAAAAACATCGGGGAGTACAATAGATCGGGAGTTCCACCGCCAGAAGCCTCCGTAGCCACCGAAATCCAATCTAGACCCGTTCCGGCACCCTGTCGGAGGGGGCAATCCCTCTCCGGTGGCCATCTTCATCATCCCGGTGCTCTCCATGACGAGGAGGGAGTAGTTCTCCCTCGGGGTTGAGGGTATGTACCAGTAGCTATGTGTTTGATCTCTCTCTCTCGTGTTCTTGAGGTGATACGATTTTGATGTATCGCGAGCTTTTCTATTATAGTTGGATCCTATGATGTTTTCTCCCCCCTCTACTCTCTTGTAATGAATTGAGTTTCCCCTTTGAAGTTATCTTATCGGATTGAGTCTATAAAGATTTGAGAACACTTGATGTATGTCTTGTCGTGTGTATCTGTGGTGACAATGGGATACCACGTGATTCACTTGATGTATGTTTTGGTGATCAACTTGCGGGTTCCGCCCATGAACCTATGCATAGGGGATGGCACATGTTTTCGTCGTGATTCTCCGGTAGAAACTTTGGGGCACTCTTTGAGGTCCTTTTTGTTGGTTGAATAGATGAACCTAAGATTGTGTGATGCATATCGTATAATCATACCCACGGATACTTGAGGTGACGTTGGAGTATCTAGGTGACATTAGGGTTTTGGTTGATTTGTGTCTTAAGGTGTTATTCTAGTACGAACTCTAGGGCTGTTTGTGACACTTATAGGAATAGCCCAACGGATTGATTGGAAAGAATAACTTTGAGGTGGTTTCGTACCCTACCATAATCTCTTCGTTCGTTCTCCGCTATTAGTGACTTTGGAGTGACTCTTTGTTGCATGTTGAGGGATAGTTATGTGATCCAATTATGTTATTATTGTTGAGAGGACTTGCACTAGTGAAAGTATGAACCCTAGGCCTTGTTTCCTATCATTGCAATACCGTTTATGCTCACTTTTATCACTTGCTACCTTGCTGTTTTTATATTTTCAGATTACAAATACCTCTATCTACTATCCATATACCACTTGTATCACCATCTCTTCGCCGAACTAGTGCACCTATACAATTTACCATTGTATTGGGTGTGTTGGGGACACAAGAGACTCTTTGTTATTTGGTTGAAGGGTTGCTTGAGAGAGACCATCTTCATCCTATGCCTCCTACGGATTGATAAACCTTAGGTCATCCACTTGAGGGAAATTTGCTACTGTCCTACAAACCTCTGCACTTGGAGGCCCAACAACGTCTACAAGAAGAAGATTGTGTAGTAGACATAACCGCCTGCACCGAGAGCGTGGACGCCTACACCGAGAGTGATCCCGCATCCGCATTGAGTGCGACCGCTTCCACCGAGAGGGCGTCTGCAGCAGCCGACAGGGCAGCTGCAGCAGCCGACAGGGCAGCTGCAGTAGCCGAGACGACAACAGTTGCTGCTGCGACGGAGGCTGCAAATGCCGAGAGCGCTCGAGATGCCGTCTGTGCCGCTGATGTCGTGCTGGCCCGGGTCGAGGCCATCCAGGCCAGGATCGAGGATGCACACGCCAAGATATTCTAGGCCACCTCGGACTCCAGCATGCAACCCACGTCTGAAAAGGAGGTGGTGGCCATGGAGCACCTGCTTCCTCATGAGGTCGTCGAGCGGGAGCTGGAGATGGAGGAGGCGGCGGAGATCGAGAAGCACCGGGAGGAGGAGTTGCGCATGGCCGAGGTCGAGGTAGAGAAGAGTCTGTACACTGAGGTATTGGCGGTGGATTACCAACGCAAGCTCTGGCGCAGCCACTACTATGAGTACTACAATGTTGAGGGCGGCGCCGAGGACGAGGACGAGGACGCAGTCGACTTCAGCAGGGGGGACGCGGAGTCCACCAACGGCGGCATGTCACCAGGACAAGTCATCGACGTCTCATCTCACACCGCCGATGCATAGGCCGGCGCGGCGGCGGATTTGTTAAAATTATGCGTACTTAGGCTTTGTTTTTAATGCTGGTCTTTTGTTTAGCAATGTTTAGGTCAACTGGCTCTGTTTAATTACTAAAATTGCTTGATTCAGTAAGTGTGGTTTGTTTGCTGTACGCTCTTTTGTGTGCCCAAATTAGCAAGCGATGTTAAATTATGCAATGACTTACTCGGGGAAATTTCCACCAAAATTTGAATTATCAAACTCATCCCATGCGCGTAAAAGCAGAAGAATCATTTGCGATGCACACAATCGTTCAAAGTAAATGGTCCGGCGGCACCGCGCGCAAAGTTTCCCTCCACATTTCCAAAATTTTGCCCTACTGCCAAAATATCTACCCCTTCCCCACCCCCTTTTCTCCCCGACCACATGTCACATTTCCCCTCTTTCCTCCTTCCTTCCTTGCTAAGCTATAGACGCTTCCTCGCTCTCGCCGTCTCGCATCCTACCACCGGGGTCGCCATGGTCTTCATCAAAGACATCTCCAGTGGTTCCTCCTCCGGCGACTACTCCTTCACCACCCGGGTATGCCCCTCTTCTCTCTCTCGGGCTATGACTTGGAATGAAGGATTTTTACTGGCAGTCGATTTGAGTCATTTCTTCCTCTTGTAGCTCCCTAAGACCATCAGTGGCAACGAATGGAGCGGGGTGGCTGAAGATCTATCTGCTTGTTGTCAACATCAATCTCCATGCATGAAGCTAGTTGAGTTTGATTCTATGGACAGTGGGAATAAGTTTCTGGCATGTGCAGAGAAGGTTAGACCCTCTTTCATTGTTACAAATCATTTGTTAGATGTGATTCAGACACTGTCATGGTCCCAACCCATTCATACCACACCTTCATCCAAACACATCCTAAGACAGTGTCACAGTTTGTACCTAGTATCTTAAAATTTTCCCATCTCATCAGCGATGCCATTAGAAAATTATTTGGCACCGCTTCAGTAGTTTGTGCAGCCAACTTTGGTCCACACACCGAGCAGCCAAGCAGTAAAATACTAAATCTTTATGGCACGAAGGAACTGGGTATCAGAGCAACTACGTGCTCCGGAGTCTGGGTCCCTGATTTTTTTCCGCTGCATCGGCTCGCCAGTGCAGGGCACCGGTGCGAGATGTAGCAACAGTTGTCTTTACCCCAGTTTTGGCATACATAGTGGACGGCCTTAGTGTTATCAGTTCTATGTTACTAAATTTGTGCATGTACACACCTGTTAATATCAATTTGTTGTCATCCAAACACTGTCGCTATGCTGTTGCAGTTATATTTACCTTCCTCATAAAATGTTCAATTTGTTATTTATTGTACATGAGTAAGAACTTGTAGCGGCGTTGTAGTTAATTATAGCTTCTGATGTTCCAGAATTTGGTTGTTGTCTAATACCAATTATTACATTTGCATATTGATCTTTTTGAGAAGATATGTCATAATTAACATGTTTCTTCAGTTTTTCAAAATAAGCATTGGTGATTTTCTATGTTGCTATAAAATCATTTCCCCTACAATTGTTACTGATCTAGTTTTAAATATTATAGGATGAACGGAAGTGTTCTTACTTGGAGTGGGTTGATCAAGAGTGGACATAGTCTTTGAAGATGTGCCTAGCGAAGCTCTGGACCATGTATGAGGAAGAGAACACACGTAGGCTTAGAGAAAGTGTTGTCAACGCTGAAGCATATTTCAAGATGCGGGATAAAAAGTTGAAGGTGGAGAATGAGCTCAAATTTTTTAAACCATACTTTGCTAAGATGGTGTTGGCAAAGGAGGAGGCACTTTCCCAGTTGGCCCGTGCAAAACAGGTTCTTACTGAACTGAAAGCAGAGGTGGATAAGACAAGCCTAGATGATCTTGATGAGGGAAATGAATATATTGTTCTTATGAAGTTAAACTAGCTATATGTTGTACTGTGATGTTATAATATATTTATGTGCCGGATATGAAATTGGCAAACAACTGTTCGATATGAAATGTGAATTTGCGTAATATTGGAATTATTAATTGTAAACTAATAAACCTGCTAAATGTGTCATGGACCTTTGCAAACGGTTCTAGCAGAAAAAGCGCTTGCGATGGATAGCCCAATGCCACACAGTTTTCTTCATCAAATCGTGTGTGATATAGTTGATAAAAGCAAACATTTAACCATGGCAAACTAATACGTCTCCAACGTATCTATAATTTTTGATTGGTCCATGCTATTATATTATCTGTTTTGGATGTTTAATGGGCTTTATTATACACTTTTATATTATTTTTGGGACTAACCTACTTACCCAAGGCCCAGTGTGAATTGCTGTTTTTTGCCTATTTCAGTGTTTCGCAGAAAAGGAATATCAAACGGAATCCAAACAGAATGAAACCTTCAAGAGAGTTGTTTTTGGAACAAACGTGATCCAGGGGACTTGGAGTAGACGTCAAGAAAGGAGCAAGGAGGCCACGAGGCAGGGAGGCGCGCCTGCCCCCCTCGGCGCGCCCCCACCCTCGTGGGCCCCTCGCAGCTCCACCGACCTACTTCTTCCTCCTATATATATATCCATATACCCCAAAAACATCCAGGAGCACCATGAAACCCTATTTCCACCACCGCAACCTTCTGCACCCAAGAGATCCCATCTTGGGGCCTTTTTCGGAGCTCCACCGGAGGGGGAATCGATCACGGAGGGCTTCTACATCAACACCATAGCCTCTCCGATGATGTGTGAGTAGTTTACCACAGACCTTCGGGTCCATAGTTATTAGCTAGATGGCTTCTTCTCTCTCTTTGGATCTCAATACAAAGTTCTCCTTGATCTTCTTGGAGGTCTATTTGATGTAATTCTTTTTGCGGTGTGTTTGTCGAGATCCGATGAATTATGGGTTTATGATCAAGATTATCTATGAACAATATTTGATTATTCTCTAAAATCTTTTATGCATGATTTGTTATCTTTGCAAGTATTTTCGAATTATCTGTTTGGTTTGGCCTACTAGATTGATCTTTCTTGCAATGGGATAAGTGCTTAGCTTTGGGTTCAACCTTGCGGTGTCCTTTCCCAGTGACAGCAGGGGCAGCAAGGCACACATTGTATTGTTGCCATCGAGGATAAAAAGATGGGGTTTATATCATATTGCTTGAGTTTATCCCTCTACATCATGTCATCTTACCTAATGTGTTACTCTGTTCTTATGAACTTAATACTCTAGATGCATGCTGGATAGCGGTCGATGTGTGGAGTAATAGTAGTAGATGCAGAATCGTTTCGGTCTACTTGTCGCGGACATGATGCCTATATACATGATCATGCCTAGATATTCTCATAATTATGCATTTTTCTATCAATTGCTCGACAGTAATTTGTTTACCCACCGTAATACTTATGCTATCTTGAGAGAAGCCACTAGTGAAACCTATGGCCCCCGGGTCTATCTTCTATCATATAAGTTTCCCATCTATTTTACTTTGCAATCTTTACTTTCAATCTATATCATAAAAATACCCAAAAAATATTTATCTTATTATCTCTGTTAGAGATATATTTGGGATACATGTATTTGGTAGTCTAGGATTTGTAATCCGTCTCCTACCTTATCTCTAGGAGAGGCGTCTTGCCCTCCAAGTCTTGTACTCAATATATACTCGCCCTCGAGGCTCAATAATACATCCATCATATTCCACCAATCTCCTCTTTTTCCCTTCTAACATGGTATATATCGCAAGTCGATCCTAAACCCTAGCCGCCGCCGCTTCCGCGCCCGCGCGCCGCCTCCGGGGCGGTCGGCCTCCATGACCGTTGCTGGGGGCCACACCGTCCGTACATGGGGTTCGTCTGCCGGTCATGTTGACCGGCTGCCCTAGAGAGTCTTTTCCCCAAGCCTCGCTCCAGGGTTTTCTATCTCCCGCCGGTCATCTTGATCGCACGGTTTCTTTTTGGTTTTCCGATCTACTCATGATCGGTTTGCATCGCCCACTGTCGCCGTCGACCCCGAGCGCCTCTACTCTGACCCCGGCGCGACCAGCCGACCTCTTCTCTGACCCGGCAGCCACGCGCATCGAGGCGGCCCGTCAGGGCCAGCCGCCGTCCGCACGCCGGTCCGCCCGTCGCCCTGCACCGGCCGACACCGCCCTGCTCCGACCGGGACACCTACATCGCCCCGACCTGGCGGCCTCGCGCCATGCGACGGACAATCATAGCCGTAGCTCGCGCACCGACCCGCCCATCAATCCACATCACCCGCCTCCGTCGCGTCTGCACGGTGGCCCGTCAGTCTACCTCGCCAGCCTTGTCCTCGGCTGCGTCGGCTGCCTCAACTCGGGCGCCGCTGCTCCGTGATGTCTACTACACAACCTTCTTCTTGTAGACATTGTTGGGCCTCCAAGTGCAGAGGTTTGTAGGACAGTAGCAAATTTCCCTCAAGTGGATGACCTAAGGTTTATCAATCCGTAGGAGGCGTAGGATGAAGATGGTCTCTCTCAAGCAACCCTACAACCAAATTACAAAGAGTCTCTTGTGTCCCCAACACACCCAATACGATGGTAAATTGTATGGGTGCACTAGTTTGGCGAAGAGATGTTGATACAAGTGGTATATGGATAGTAGATATGGGTATTTGTAATCTGAAAATATAAAAACAGCAAGGTAGCAAGTGATAAAAGTGAACATAAACGGTATTGCAATGATAGGAAACAAGGCCTAGGGTTCATACTTTCACTAGTGCAAGTACTCTCAACAATAATAACATAATTGGATCACATAACTATCCCTCAACATGCAACAAAGAGTCACTCCAAAGTCACTAATAGCGGAGAACGAACGAAGAGATTATGGTAGGGTACGAAACCACCTCAAAGTTATTCTTTCCAATCAATCCGTTGGGCTATTCCAATAAGTGTCACAAACATCCCTAGAGTTCGTACTAGAATAACACCTTAAGAGACAAATCAATCAAAACCCTAATGTAACCTCAAGTATCCGTGGGTATGATTATACGATATGCATCATACAATCTCAGATTCATCTATTCAACCAACACAAAGGACCTCAAAGAGTGCCCCAAAGTTTCTACCGGAGAATCATGACGAAAACGTGTGCCAACCCCTATGCATAGGTTCATGAGCGGAACCCGCAAGTTGATCACCAAAACATACATCAAGTGAATCACGTGGTATCCCATTGTCACCACAGATACGCACGGCAAGACATACATCAAGTGTTCTCAAATCTTTAAAGACTCAATCCGATAAGATTACTTCAAAGGGGAAACTCAATTCATTACAAGAGAGAACAGGGGGAGGAGAAACACAAGATCCAACAATAATAGCAAAGCTCGCGATACATCAAGATCGTACCACCTCAAGAACACGAGAGAGAGAGAGAGAGAGAGATCAAACACATAGCTACTGGTACATACCCTCAGCCCCGAGGGAGAACTACTCACTCCTCATCATGGAGAGCACCGGGATGATGAAGATGGCTACGGAGGCTTCTAGCGGCAGAACTCCCGATCTATTGTGCTCACGGATGTTTTTAGGGTATATGGAGATATATAGGCGGAAGAAGTACGTCAGGGGGGGCACGAGGGGCTCACGAGGGTGGAGGGCGCGCCCAGGGGGGTGGGCGCGCCCCCCTGCCTCGTGGCCTCCCTGCAGGTCCCCCGACATGCACTCCAAGTCTTCTGGGCTTCTTTCCTTCCAAAAATGAGTTCCGTGAAGTTTCAGGTTAAATGGACTCCGTTTGATTTTCCTTTTCTTCAAAACCCTAAAACAAGTTAAAAACAGAAATTGGCACTGGGCTCTGGGTTAATAGGTTAGTCCCAAAAATGATATAAAAGTGTATAATAAAGCCCATAAACATTCAAACTGTAGATAATATAGCATGGAGCAATCAAAACTTATAGATACGTTGGAGACGTATCAGCATCCCCAAGCTGAATTCCTGCTCGTCCTCGAGTAGGTAAATGATAAAAACAGAATTTTTGATGCGGAGTGCTACTTGGCATAATTTCAATGTAATTCTTCTTAATTGTGGTATGAATATTCAGATCCGAAAGATTCAAGACAAAAGTTCATATTGACATAAAAATAATAATACTTCAAGCATACTAACTAAGCAATCATGTCTTCTCAAAATAACATGGCCAGAGAAAGTTCATCCCTACAAAATCATATAGTTTAGTCATGTTTCGTTTTCGTCACACAAGAATGCTCTCATCATGCACAACCCCGATGACAAGCCAAGCAATTGTTTCATACTTTAGTAATCTCAAACTCATAAACTTTCACGCAATACATGAGCGCGAGCCATGGATATAGCACTATGGGTGGAATAGAATAATGAGGGGGTTATGTGGAGAGGACAAAAAGGAGAAAGTCTCACATCAACGAGGCTAATCAATGGGCTATGGAGATGCCCACCTATTGATGTTAATGCAAGGAGTAGGGATTGCCATACAACGGATGCACTAGAGCTATAAATGTATGAAAGCTCAACAAAAGAAACTAAGTGGGTGTGCATCCAACTTGCTTGCTCACGAAGACCTAGGGCACTTGAGGAGGCCCATTGTTGGAATATACAAGCCAAGTTCTATAATGAAAAGTTCCCACTAGCTCTATTGAATGATGATCCTCACACTTCTATTTATTTACAACTCAATGATTACAACTCGATACTAGAACAAAGTATGACTCTATATGGATGCCTCCGGCGGTGTACCGGGATATGCAATGAATCAAGAGTGACAAGTATGAAAAAAATTATGAACGGTGGCTTTGCCACAAATACTATGTCAACTACATGATCATGCCAAGCAATATGACAATGATGAATGTGTCATGATAAAATGGATGGTGGAAAGTTGCATGGCAATATATCTCGGAATGGCTATGGAAATGCCATAATAGGTAGGTATGGTGGCTGTTTTGAGGAAGATATAAGGAGGTTTATGTGTGATAGAGTGTATCATATCACGGGGTTTGGATGCACCGGCAAAGTTTGCACCAACTCTCGATGTGAGAAAGGGCAATGCATGGTACCGTAGAGGCTAGCAATGATGGAAGGGTGAGAGTGCGTATAATCCATGGACTCAACATTAGTCATAAAGAACTCACATACTTATCGCAAAAATCTACAAGTCATCAAAAACCTCATCACTACGCGCATGCTCCTAGGGGGATAGATTGATAGGAAAAGACCATCGCTCGTCCCCGACCACCACTCATAAGGAGGACAATCAAATAACACCTCGTGTTTCAAATTTGTTACACAACATTTACCATACGTGCATGATATGGCATTTGCAAACTTCAACACAAGAATTTCTCAATTTCACAACTACTCAACTAGCACGACTTTGATATTATTATCTCCATATCTCAAAACAATCATCAAGCATCAAACTTCTCTTAGTATTCAATACTCTATATGAAAGTTTTTACTAATCTTGTATACCTAGCATATTAGGATTTAAGAAAATTACCATGCTATTTAAGACTCTCAAAATAATCTAAGTGAAACATGAGAGTTCATCTATTTCTTATAAAATAAAACCACCACCGTGCTCTAAAAATATATAAGTGAAGCACTAGAGCAAATAACAAACTACTCCGAAAGATATAAGTGAACATCAATGAGTAGTTGAATAATTATGCAACTATGTGAAGACTCTCTAACATTAAAGAATTTCATATCTTGGTATTTTTTTCAAACAGCAAGTAAAGAAAAATAAAATGACATCTAATAATAGCAAACATCATGTGAAGAAGCAAAAAATTAGGATCAACCGAAACTAACCGATAATTCTTGAAGAAGAAAGGTGGGATGCCAACCAGGGCATCCCCAAGCTTAGATGTTTGAGACTTCTTGAAACATTATCTTGGGGTGCCTTGGGCATCCCCAAGCTTGAGCTTTTGTGTCTCCTTAATTCCTCTCATATCAAGGTCTCCCTAAATCTCAAAAGCTTCATCCACACAAAACTCAACAAGGACTCTTGAGATAAGTTAGTATAAACCATTGCAAAAACATTATCATACTCTACTGTAGCAAATCACTAAAATTATTATTCAACATTGCATACTAAATGCCTCTGCATATTTAATAGTCCTATCCTCACATAGAATCATTAAAGAAGCAAACATATGCAAACAATGCAAACATAACAGCAATCCGCCTAAACAGGATAGTCTGTAAAGAATGCTGCAACATCCATACTTCCCTAGATCCAGAAATTATGAAAGAAAATTAACACTGTAGTAAATTTATCAGAGCTTAATATTCAAAAGGTTTCAACATTTTATCACATTCTGAATTGTCTAGGGAATTATTGCAACAGCGGTAAACTTTCTGTTTTCAAAGAGCAACATGTATACTTGTAACATAGGCATAGTGGAGGCTATCAATGCCACTTTTATCGAAATAAAAGATGCAAAACATTGTTCTAAATAACAGCAAGTAAATCCTAACAAAATAAATTGACGCTCCAAGCAAAACACATATCATGTGGCGAATAAAAATATAGCTCCAAGTAAAGTTACCGATGAATGAAGACGAAAGAGGGGATGCCTTTCGGGGCATCCCCAAGCTTAGGCTCTTGGATATCCTTGAATATTACCGGGGGGTGCCTTGGGCATCCCCAAGCTTAGGCTCTTGCTACTCCTTATTCCATAGTCCATCGAATCCTTACCCAAAACTTGAAAACTTCACAACACAAAACTTAACAGAAAACTCGTAAGCTCCGTTATTATAAGAAAATAAATCACCACTTCAAGGTACTGTAATGAACTCATTATTTATTTATATTGGTGTTAAACCTACTGTATTCCAACTTCTCTATGGTTTATAAACTATTTTACTAGCCATAGATTCATCAAAATAAGTAAACAACACATGAAAAACAGAATCTGTCAAAAACAGAACAGTCTGTAGTAATCTGGATCAAATGTATACTTATGGAACTCATAAAATTCTCAAATAAATTTCTGGACCTGAGGAATTTATCTATTAATAATATGAAAAAATAATTAACTAAATATAACTTTCCAAATAAACATGGCTGCAATTCCCGTGAGCGCTAAAGTTTCTGTTTTTTACAGTATAATCAACAAGACTCTCCCCAAGTCTTCCCAAAGGTTCTACTTGGCACAAACACTAATTAAAAGCATAAAACCACATCTAAACAGAGGCTAGATGAATTATTTATTACTAAAAAGGAACAAAAATCAAGGAACAAAAATAAAATTGGGTTGCCTCCCAACAATCGCTATGGTTTAACGCCCCTAGCTAGGCATGATGATTTCAATGATGCTCACATGAAGGATAAGAATTGTAACATAAAGAGAGAATCATGAAGAATATGACTAGCACATTTAAGTCTAACCCATTTCCTATTCATAGGGATTTTGTGAGCAAACAACTTATGGTAACAAGAATCAACTTGCATAGGAAGGTAAAACAAGCATAACTTCAAAACTTTAAGCACATAAAGGGGAAACTTGATATTATTCCAATTCCTACAAGCATATGTTCCTCCCTCATAATAATTTTCAGTAGCATCATGAATGAATTCAACAATATACCAGCACCTAAAGCATTCTTTTCATGAAATACAAGCATAGAAATTTTATTACTCTCCACACAAGCAAAATTCTTCTCATGAATAATAGTGGGAGCAAACTCAACAAAATAACTATCATGTGATTGAAAATTAAGATACAAGATGACAAGTTTCATGGTTATCATTATTATTTAAAGCATACGTGTCATCACAATAATCATCATATATAGGAGGCATGCTTTCATCATAATAAATTTGCTCATCAAATCTTGGGGGACAAAAAATATCATCTTCATCAAACATAGCTTCCCCAAGCTTGTGGCTTTGCATATCATTAGCATCATGGATATTCAAGGAATTCATACTAACAACATTGCAATCATTCTCATCATTCAAATATTTAGTGCCAAATATTTTATAGATTTCTTCTTCTAGCACTTGAGCACAATTATCATTTCCATCATTGCTACCTCTTGAGCTTGTGTTGGTTTTCCCCGAAGAGGAAGGGATGATGCAGCAGAGTAGCGTAAGTATTTCCCTTAGTTTTTGAGAACCAAGGTATCAATCCAGTAGGAGTCCATGCTCAAGTCCCTCGTACCTGCACAAAATGATAGCTACTCGCAACCAATGCGATTAGGGGTTGTCAATCCCTTCACGGTCACTTACAGAGTGAGATCTGATAGATATAATTTTTTTGGTATTTTTGGTATAAAGATGCAAAGTAAAAAATTAAAGGCAAAGTTAAAAGGCAAAACAAGATTAAAGTGATGGAGATTGATATGATGAGAATAGACCCGGGGGCCATAGGTTTCACTAGTGGCTTCTCTCAAGAGCATAAGTATTCTATGGTGGGTGAAAAAATTACTGTTGAGCAATTGACAGAATTGAGCATAGTTATGAGAATATCTAGGCATGATCATGTATATAGGCATCACGTCCGTGACAAGTAGACCGAAACGATTCTGCATCTACTACTATTACTTCACTCATCGACCGCTATCCAGCATGCATCTAGAGTATTAAGTTAAAAACAGAGTAACGCCTTAAGCAAGATGACATGATGTAGAGAGATAAATTCATGCAATATGAAATAAACCCCATCTTCTTATCCTCGATGGCAACGATGCAATACGTGCCTTGCTGCCCCTTCTGTCACTCGGAAAGGACACCGCAAGACCGAACCCAAAGCTAAGCACTTCTCCCCTGGCAAGAACTACCAATCTAGTTGGCCAAACCAAATGGATAATTCGAAGAGACTTGCAAAGATAACCAATCATACATAAAAGAATTCAGAGAAGATTAAAATATTATTCATAGATAGACTTGATCATAAACCCACAATTCATCAATCTCAACAAACACACCGCAAAAAGAAGATTACATCGAATATATCTCCACAAGAGAGGGGGAGAACTTTGTATTGAGATCCAAAAAGAGAGAAGAAGCCATCTAGCTACTAACTATGGACCCGAAGGTCTAAGGTAAACTACTCACACTTCATCGGAGAGGCTATGATGATGTAGAAGCCCTCCTTGATGACGGCCCTCTCCGGCGGAGCTCCGGAACAGGCCCCAAGATGGGATCTCATGGATACAGAAAGTTGCGGCAGTGGAATTAGGTTTTTGGCTCCTGTTCTGATCGTTTGGGGGTACATAGGTATATATAGGAGGAAGGAGTACGTCGGTGGAGCTCTGAGGGGCCCACGAGGCAGGGGGGCGCGCCCTAGGGGGGCGCCCCCCACCCTCATGACCGCCTCTCTGATGCCTTGGCGTAGGGTCCAAGTCTCCTGGATCACGTTCGGTGAGAAAATCACGTTTCCGAAGGTTTCATTCCGTTTGGACTCCGTTTGATATTCCGTTTCTTTGAAACACTGAAATAGGCAAAAAAACAGCAATTCTGGGCTGGGCCTTCGGTTAATAGGTTAGTCCCAAAAATAATATAAAAGTGGAAAATAAAGCCCAATATAGTCCAAAACAGTAGATAATTTAGCATGGAGCAATCAAAAATTATAGATACGCTGGAGACGTATCAGGCATCCCCAAGCTTAATTCCTGCTCGTCCTCGAGTAGGTAAATGATAAAAAGAGAATTTTTGATGCGGAGTGCTACTTGGCATAATTTCAATGCAAATCTTCTTAATTGTGATATGAATATTCAAATTCGAAAGATTCAAGACAAAAGTTTATATTGACATAAAAAATAATACTTCAAGCATACTAACAAAGCAATTATGTCTTCTCAAAATAACATGGCCAAAGAAAGTTATCCCTACAAAATCATATAGTCTGGCTATGCTCTATCTTCACCACACAAAGTATTTAAATCATGCACAACCCTGATGACAAGCCAAGCAATTGTTTCATACTCTAACTTTTTCAATCTTCACGCAATACATGAGCGTGAGCCATGGATATAGCACTATAGGTGGAATAGAATGGTGATTGTGGAGAAGAAAAAAAGGGAGAAGATAGTCTCACATCAACTAGGCGTATCAACGGGCTATGGAGATGCCCATCAATAGATATCAATGTGAGTGAGTAGGGATTGCCATGCAACGGATGCACTAGAGCTATAAGTATATGAAAGCTCAAAAAGAAACTAAGTGGGTGTGCATCCAACTTGCTTGCTCATGAAGACCTAGGGCAATTTGAGGAAGCCCATCATTGGAATATACAAGCCAAGTTCTATAATGTAAAATTCCCACTAGTATATGAAAGTGATAACATGAGAGACTCTCTACTATGAAGATCATGGTGCTACTTTGAAGCACAAGTGTGGTAAAAGGATAGTAACATTGTCCCTTCTCTCTTTTTCTCTCATTCATTTCTTTTTATTTATTTATTTATTTTATTTGGGCCTTTTCTCTCTCTTTTTTATGGCCTCTTTTCTTTCTCTTTTTATTTGGGCTTCTTTGGCATCTTTTATTTATTTATCATCCGGAGTCTCATCCCGACTTGTGGGGGAATCATAGTCTCCATCATACTTTCCTCACTGGGACAATGCTCTAATAATGATGATCATCACACTTTTATTTTTCTTACAACTCAACAATTACAACTCGATACTTAGAACAAAATATGACTCTATATGAATGCCTCCGGCGGTGTACCGGGATATGCAATATGACAATGATGAATGTGTCATGAACGGAACGGTGGAAAGTTGCATGGCAATATATCTAGGAATAGATATGGAAATGCCATAATAGGTAGGTATGGTGGCTGTTTTGAGGAAGGTATATGGTGGGTGTATGATACCGGCGAATGGTGCGCGGTATTAGAGAGGCTAGCAAAGGTGGAAGGGTGAGAGTGCTTATAATCCATGGACTCAACATTAGTCATAAAGAACTCATATACTTATTGCAAAAATCTAGAAGTTATCAAAGCAAAGTATTACGCGCATGCTCCTAGGGGGATAGATTGGTAGGAAAAGACCATCGCTCGTCCCCGACCGCCACTCATAAGGAAGACAACAAATAAATAAATCATGCTCCAACATCATCACATAACGGTTCACCATACATGCATGCTACGGGAATCAAAAACTTTAACACAAGTATTCTTTAAATTCACAACTACTCAACTAGCATGACTTTAATATTATCACCTCCATATCTCAAAACAATTATCATGCTTCAATCTTTTCTTAGTATTCAACACACTCAAACGAAAGTTTCACAAATCTTGAATACAAAGCATATTATTATTAAGCAAATTACCATGCTATTAGGAGACTCTCAAAATAATTTAAGTGAAGCATGAGAGATCAATAGTTTCTTTAAAACAAATCCACCACCGTGCTCTAAAAGATCTAAGTGAGGCACATAGAGCAAAATTATAACGCTCAAAAGATATAAGTGAAGCACATAGAGAAAAACTACATAGCTCAAAAGATATAAGTGAAGCACATAGAGTATTCTATCAAATTTTAATTCATGTATGGCTCTCTCAAAAGGTGTGTAAAGCAAGGATGATTGTGGCATACTAAAACACAAAGACACAAATAATACAAGACGCTCCAAGCAAAACACATATCATGTTGGTGAATAAAAATATAGCTCCAAGTAAATTACCGATGGAAGTGGACGAAAGAGGGGATGCCTTCCGGGGCATCCCCAAGCTTTGACTTTTTGGTGTACTTGGATTATCTTGGGCGTGCCATGGGAATCCCCAAGCTTAGGCTCTTGCCACTCCTTGTTCCATAATCCATCAAAAGAATTCACCCAAAACTTGAAAACTTCACAACACAAAACTTAAAGTAGAAAACTCGTGAGCTCCGTTAGCGAAAGAAAACAAAAGACCACTTCAAGGTACTGTAATGAACTCATTCTTTATTTATATTGGTGTTAATCCTACTGTATTCCAACTTCTCTATGGATTATAAACTATTTTACTAACCATAGATTCATCAAAATAAGCAAAAAACACACGAAAAACAGAATCTGTCAAAAACAGAACAGTCTGTAGTAATCTGTAGCTAGATCCATTTCTGGAACCCAAAAAATTCTAAAATAATTTGCTGGACGTGAGGAATTTATCTATTAATAATCTGAAAAAAGAATTAACGAAATAGTACTCTTCAAATAAAAATGACAGCAGTTCTCGTGAGCGCTAAAGTTTCTGTTTTTTTACAGCAAGTTCAACAAGACTTTCCCCAAGTCTTCCCAACGGTTCTACTTGGCACAAACACTAATTAAACACAAATACACAACCAAAACACAGGATAAATAATTTATTTATTACTAAGCAGGAGCAAAAAGCAAGGAATAAAAATAAAATTGGGTTGCCTCCCAACAAGCGCTATTGTTTAACGCCCCTAGCTAGGCATAAAAGCGAGGATAGATCTAGGTATTGCCGTAGTAATAAGATAGATCGGTGAAACTCATTTCATATTCTCTACGTTCGGCAGCAAGTTTTATTTGAGGCAAGAAAAAGTAATCAAAAGGGCTAAATTTAATAGGACAGAAGTCCCCAAGATCAATTTTAGGAGGTATAGGTTCCTCTTTCGGCCCTTCGTATTGTAACACCCCGTATGTAACTTACCCAATTTGTACTCCAACTCTTGCCGTTTCCGGCGTTAAGTTATTTTCTCGGGTTCGGGTCTTTGTCTCCATGTGTTGTTGTCGTTGTCATGCATCTCATATCATGTCATCATGTGCATTGCATTTGCATACGTGTTCATCTCATGCATTCGAGCATTTTCCCCGTTGTCCGTTTTGCATTCCGGCGCTTCGTTCTCCTCCGGTGGTCTTTTCTACCTTTCTTTTGTGTGTAGGGATTAAACATTTTCGGATTGGACCGAGACTTTCCAAGCGGCCTTGGTTTACTACCGGTAGACCGCCTATCAAGTTTCGTATCATTTGGACTTCGTTTGATACTCCAACGGTTAACCGAGGGATCGAAAAGGCCTCATGCGTGTTGCAGCCCAACACCCCTCCAATTTGGCCCAAAACCCACCAAAACCCTCTCCATCATCTAGAGCGTTCGATAACGTTCGCGTGGCCGAAAACCGCACCTCATTTGGACTCTCCTAGCTCCTCCTATGCCTATATAAAGCCCCCCCCCATTCGAAATCACGGACGAAACCCTAGAAAAACTCCACCCGCCGCCGCTGGACGAAATCCGGACGGCCGGACGTGTCCGCCACGCTCCCCCTCGGCCAATCTCCATGCAACACCTGTCCCTGGGCCGGTCCCCACATCGCCGCCGACCGCGCGGGCCCGTTAGGCCCGTGGCCGGCCCTCCCGGCCCAGCTCCCGGGCACCGCCGCCCGCGCGCGCCTCCTACTTCCTCGCCCGAGCCGGCCGCCGCTCTCCGCCATCAACTCCGGCGCCGGCGAGCTCCACCGCCGCACCATCTCTGCCCGCTCGCCTCCGCCGCCAAGCCCGACGCCGCCGCAGATCCGGTGCCGCCCCGCGACGCCTCGCCCCGCCTCCTTGAAGCTCCGGTCGACCCCCTCCTCGACGCCGGCGACTTCTCCGGCGAGAGATCCGGCCACCCCGCCTCGTCTCCGGCGAACGACATCTCCGGCGACCTAGATCCGGCGGCTTGCTACAATGCTCCCGATCCGCTGCTACAGTAAAACCCTAGATCTCAGGGTTGACTTTCCCCCTCTCCCTTATATTTTTCTTGCAGCTTCATCATGTCGTAACTCCTCATCCATAACTCCGTTTTGGGCATATAGCATATCAAATTGTTCGTCTCAGAGAACACATCATTTCGTTCCATTGCATCATTTTCATTTAAGTTCATCTTTATGCCCGAAATGCTGTTAGAAGAGGGCTACTTGAGATAATTGTCAGATCTGCTACTCCATTTAGATATTTGTCACTTTTGCCATGATTATTGTGTGCATGATATGCCCATGAGCTCTACATATGTTTTGTTAAGGGTTTTGCCATCATTCCAGAGGTGCAACCCATGTATTTTTGTGATGTGTGTGGTGACTAGAACAAGCTTGCAAAGTGAGGCACTTGGTAATGCTGATTTCAGGGACTTAGTAATTCCACTAAGTCCTTGGCCTGTTTATCTCATTATGCCATATGTTCATGTTGTTTTCTAGTGATTCGTGCCTCTTTTGAGGATGATCAGTAAGGATGTTTTGTTAATCTTGTAGTGCTCTATCCATCCATGTCTTTGTTCGCAATTATGGAGCACCCCAGCTTGAGTCAATCGATCTCTACTTTTGCTACTTCGTGAATCTGGGCAGATTGTCTACTTGTTAGCGATTTTGCCGAGGATGTTGTAGTTGATCCGTGCATGCTATGTTATTGTTCTTGCCATGTCTAGCTTGAATTTTGTTTATTCTTGATGGGTGTATGCTTAGCTTGCCATGACTTACTCTGTAGTGAGTGCATCGAGCTCGTAAACATGCCTACTTGATATCTGTTACAGCATGCTCCAGTTTTCACCAAGTCTAAGAACTGATTATGTTTTTGCCATGTTCACATGCTTGCAATTGTATTTTTTGATCCCTTTTGGCTCAAGGTCACTAAGGGACTTTTGTTAAGCTCTTTGAGTAGCTCCATGCCATGCTTTACTTTGCCATGTTCATGTCCTGTAGCATATAGTTTTGTTGCTCCGAAGAGTGCTACCTGATCTGAAATTCCAGACAAGTGTTAATTTCACTAAGTCTGAAATCTATTTACCATATGCATTTTTGCCATGCTTGTTTGAACCTGTTAATGGATGAATTGGTCGTAGCTCAGTGCTAGACTTTTGTTAAGCATCATGAATGCATCCCTGCCATGTATTTTTATGCCATGTTTGAGTGTTGTAGGTTGTTCTTCGCTTTGCATTTAGATGGCTACTTGCTGTAAATCGCAGACGTGGTCATATTTGAATCGCTTGCCATTTCCAAACCGTAACTCCGATTCCGACGTTCTTTATATCGTTTTCAAGCGATTTCATCTCATATTTCCAGTGGAACACTTGGAATCCCAAGTTGAGGCCAGGTTTATGCATCCCTTGTCAAATCTTTCATATGCATCCCGCATTGCATCCCGCATAGCATACCATCCCTGCATCATATTGTTTGATCCTTGCACGTGGTTGATTGTGTCCTTGTTGCTTGTTTGTCTTGTTTGGGTAGAGCCGGGAGACGAGTTCGCTAACGAGGATCCCGTTGAGTTTGCTTTCGAGGATCCAGTCAACTCTGACAACTTTGCAGGCAAGATGATCATACCCTCGAAATCACTACTATCTTTGCTATGCTAGATTGCTCGCTCTTTTGCTATGCCAATGCTACGATGCCTACCACTTGCTTTCAAGCCTCCCAAATTGCCATGTCAAACCTCTAACCCACCATGTCCTAGCAAACCATTCATTGGCTACGTTACCGCTTTGCTCAGCCCCTCTTATAGCGTTGCTAGTTGCAGGTGAAGATTGGAGACCGTTCCTTGTTGGAACATTATTTTACTTGTTGGGATATCATTATATTGCCATGTTATCTTAATGCATCTATATACTTGGTAAAGGGTGGAAGGCTCGGCCTCTCACCTAGTGTTTTGTTCCACTCTTGCGGCCCTAGTTTCCGTCATATCGGTGTTATGTTCCCGGATTTTGCGTTCCTTACGCGGTTGGGTTATAATGGGAACCCCTTGATAGTTCGCCTTGATTAAAGCTTTTCCAGCAATGCCCAACCTTGGTTTTACCATTTGCCACCTAGCCTCTTTTTCCCTTGGGTTTCCGGAGCCCGAGGGTCATCTTATTTTAAACCCCCCCGGGCCAGTGCTCCTCTGAGTGTTGGTCCACCCTAGAGCCCCTTGCAGTGCCACCTCGGGGAAACTTGACGGCTGGTTTTAGTTGTACGGATTGCTTATCCGATTGTGCCCTGAGAACGAGATATGTGCAGCTCCTATCGGGATTTGTCGGCATATTCGGGCGGTGTTGCTGGTCTTGTTTTAACCTGTCGAAGTGTCTTGAAGAACCGAGATACCGAGTCTGATGGGAACATCTTGGGAGGAGGTCTATTCCTTCGTTGACCGTGAGAGCTTGTCATGGGCTAAGTTGGGACTCCCCTGCAGGGATTTGAACTTTCGAAAGCCGTGCCCGCGGTTATGGGCAGATGGGAATTTGTTAATGTCCGGTTGTAGATAACTTGAACCTTAACCTAATTAAAATGAATCAACTGAGTGTGTTACCGTGATGGCCTCTTCTCGGCGGAGTCCGGGAAGTGGACATGGTGTTGGAGTAATGCTTGCCGCAGGTTTACCCTTTAGTTATTCGACCGCGCTTTGCCTTCTCTTCTCGCTCTCTTTTGCGAACAGGATAGCCACCATATATGCTAGTCGCTTGCTGCAGCTCCACATATTTACCTTGCCATACCTATAAGCTTAAATAGTCTTGATCGCGAGGGTGCAAGATTGTTGAGTCCCTGTGGCTCCCAAATTACTATTACACCAGATGCAGGGCCTGATGATTCCGCTCCAGGTGACGCACTTGAGCTCAAGTGGGAGTTCGACGAGGACTCTCAATGATACTATGTTTCCTTTCCTGATGATCAGTAGTGGTGCCCAGTTGAGGGTGATCGGGACCGTGTCGCAAGTTGGGTTATCTTTTATTTTGGCGCCGTAGCCGGGCCATGAGTGTTTGAATGATGTACTGTTATTTATGTACTTGATTGACGTGGCGAGTGTAAGCCAACTATGTATCTCCCCTTTTATTAATTATATTACATGGGATGTTGTGAAGATTGCCTAACTTGCGACATATGCCTTCAATGCGATTATGCCTCTAAGTCGTGCCTCGACACGTGGGAGATATAGTCGCATCGAGGGTGTTACAAGTTGGTATCAGAGCCTTCCCCGACCTTAGGAGCCCCATTGCTTGATAATTTTTAGCGGCCGAGTTGTGTCTAGAAAAATGTTTTGAGTCATTTAGGAATCATATATCGGAGAGTTTAGGAATTCTTTTTACTTCCCAGTCTCCTCATCGCTCTGGTAAGGCATCCCGACGTAGAGTTTTGACTCTTCTCTTCTCAAATTTCACTAAATTTTTTTTTAGGATCACACAGGTATCTTGGAATCGTTCCGATGGTTTTATGATGAGAACATTGTCTTAGTGCCTCCTGTCAGGGGTTTTGTGGAAGTGTCCCGGGGAGTTGAGCTCTGAGGTGTTGTCGTCATAATTTTATCGTTGCAGTTCTGGAATACCTGAGTCAAGTACGCCGACATCGAAAATCTCTTTTATGCAGTTCGTTGGTGAGATAACCTCGACGCCACCCAATACTGGGGCGGGAGTTCGGGAGTATCGCCATAACTTGTATAACAGATGCTTTTCGAAGGTTGAGGTAGATGGTTTCCGAAGTTTTTTCTCGGTTATGTGTTGAAGGATGGATACAACTGGATGTAGGATTTGCTAGATTTGGGTGAGATATTATGCTTCCCCTGTATCCCCAACACCTGATTGCATAACTGGAAAGGTTCGGGAGTTTCATAGGTGGGAATTCTAGTAGCTCTAGTTCTTCTTCCACGGATAATTGGTTTGATATTGGGATTTCTTACCGATTATTCGTTCTTGATCCGTACCTTGTTGATTTATTTCTCTACCTAAATTCTAAGTGGCTTCTCAATTTATGGATATGTGACCATTTCAAGAGGAATGCATTTGTTCATTTTGTTCGGATGTGAAGACTATATGTTGCAATTTTCATTCCGTTGGATTCAGCTTTAATATTTGTCTATCAATGTGCTAATGGATGTCAAACTCTTCAGGATGGCTCCTCCAACGCGCACGACTCCAAATCCTGATCCGCCACCACCTCCCCCTCCTCCGGAGGCATGGCAAGCTGTGATGGCCGCAACCAATGCAAACACACAGTTGATCATGCAAATTCTTCAAGAGCGCAATCAAGGCAACCAAGGGAACCAAGGCAACAATCAGAATCACTTTGCTACACTCAACCAGTTCCTTGCTAACGGGCCAAAGACTTTCAGCAATTGTGTTGAGGCAACCGATGCTGACGATTGGCTTGTGGATCTGTGCAAGCATTTCGAGTGCAGTAACGTCAGGCCTGAGGACTTTGTCAAGTTCGCTTCCTTCCAACTCAAAGATCAAGCTGCAGAATGGTTCCAGCAGTACAAGGATTCCAGAGGTGGACATGTAATTACCTGGGATGAATTCCGTCAAGATCTCAGAGCTCACCATATCCCTCAGAGCGTGGTTGAAAGCAAGCGTGAGGAATTACGCAACCTGAAGCAAGGCTCTTTGTCTGTCTATGACTACAACAAGTTGTTTCAGAAGCTCGCCCACTTTGCCAAGCCGGACGTACCTGACAAGAAGAGCATGATATACCAGTTCAGGGGTGGTCTCAGAGAAGATATTCAGCTCGCTCTTGTTCTCTTTGAGCCCTTGAGATACGATGAGTTCTACAACATGGCATTGAAGTAAGAGGCTGCTCAACTGAGGTGTGATGCTTCCAAGAAGCGAGTCAGAGATGCTACTCCTTCTTCCTCTACTCAAGTGGCCAAGCAGCAGAAGTATTGGCTTCCTCCTCCTCCGTTCCGTCGGTCGTATCAGCAGAAGAGCAAAGGTGGCAGTGGATCTTCCCACCCACCCAACCCTGGCTCTCAGAACAAGACTTCGTCTCAAGCTCCAAGATCGAGTGCTCTGTATCACCATCCGCTTTCAGAGGTCACGTGCAACAAGTGCCAACAGAAGGGTCACTATGCCAACAAGTGTTTCAACCAGAGGCGTCTTCCTCCTCCTCCTGTCAGATCGGCAAGTACAGATGTGGTCAAGCATAACCCCAAGCACGCCAAGGTCAACTTGATGAACGCAGCTCAGGCAGAGGACTCACCAGATGTGATCATGGGTAACCTTCCTGTTAACGATATTCCTGCAAGAGTTCTTTTTGACATTGGTGCATCGCATTGTTTCATCTCGAGACCTTTTGCATCTAAGCATGATTTTTTTACTCAAGTGTTGCCGAAACCGTTGGCTATTGTCTCTCCGGCCCGTCAAATGACATCTCGAGTATGCGTTCCAGATGTTACAATCACTTTGGGTGACTATAAGTTCTTGTCCTCTCCAAATGTTCTGGGTGACTCAGATATTGATCTCATTCTCGGGATGGATTGGCTTTCTAAGCACAAGGCTCAGCTTGATTGTGCAGCCAGGCAGATTCAATTGACTCATTCGTCTGAGGATGTAATTGTCTTTGCAGCTCGGGATAATACTATCCGTCTGTTTTCTCTCAATGAGAAGGGTGAACTCGATGCCATCTCGCAAATTCCAGTCGTTTGCGAATATCAAGACGTCTTTCCAGAAGAGCTTCCAGGAATGCCTCCGCACCGGCCAGTTGAGTTCATTATTGATCTTGAGCCCGGCACGGAACCTGTGTGCAAGCGTCCTTACAAGCTCGGACCTGAAGAGTTGAAGGAGCTGAAGAAGCAACTCGATATTCAAGATAGAATGGGTCTCATCCGGCCTAGTTCTTCTCTGTGGGGTTGTGGTGTTCTTTTTGTGAAGAAGAAGGATGGAACGGACCGACTTTGTGTTGATTACCGTCCATTGAACAAGAAGACCATCAAGAACAAATACCCACTTCCCAACATCAACGAGTTGTTCTAACAACTCAAAGGTGCCAAAGTATTCTCCAAGCTTGATCTCCGTATGGGTTATCATCAGATTCGAATCCGTGAGCAAGATATTCCCAAGACGGCCTTCAGGACAAGCTATGGTTCATATGAATACACGGTCATGTCTTTTGGCCTCGTCAACGCTCCTCCGACGTTCTCTCGCATGATGACCTTCATCTTCAACGCCTACACCAATGACTTCGTTTTGGTCTATCTCGACGACATTCTGCTTTTCTCGAAGAACAAGGAAGATCATGCCAAGCACTTGCGTTTGGTACTCGATAAGTTGAGGGAACACCAGTTCTACGCCAAGTTCTCCAAGTGCGAATTTTGGCTCGATGAGGTTCTTTATCTTGGTCATATCATCTCTGCCAAGGGCATTGCCATGAATCCTGAGAAGGTGTCTGCAATTGTGAATTGGGAACCTCCTCAGAACGTGAAGCAACTCCGTAGCTTCCTCGGTCTCGCAAGCTACTGTCGAAGATTCGTTGAAAACTTTTCTAAGATCGCGAAGCCTCTCTCAAATCTTCTCCAGAAGCACGTCAAGTACGTTTGGTCTCCGGAGTGTGACATTGCTTTCAACACTTTGAAAGAGAAATTGATCACTGCTCCAGTTCTGACTCCGCCTGATGAATCCAAGCCGTACGAGGTCTTTTGTGATGCCTCTCTCCAAGGTCTTGGCGCAGCGTTGATGCAAGAGAAGAAAGTTGTTGCTTATACCTCTCGCCAATTGAAGCCCAATGAGAAGAACTACCCCACTCATGATCTCGAGTTGGCGGCAGTTGTGCATGCTCTTTTGACTTGGAGACATCTCTTATTGGGAAGAAAAGTGGACATCTTCACTGACCACAAGAGTCTCAAGTACATTTTCACTCAGCCTAATCTCAACCTCAGGCAAACTCGATGGGTCGAAATGATTCAAGAGTATAATCCGAGTATCGACTATACTCCAGGCAAGGCCAATGTGATTGCTGACGCATTGAGCAGAAAGGCTTATTGCAACAGTCTTATTCTCAAGCCTTATCAACCCGAGCTTTGTGAAGCTTTCCGCAAACTTAATCTGCAAGTTGTTCCTCAAGGTTTCCTTGCCAACCTTCAAGTCTCTCCTACCTTGGAAGACCAGATTCGCCAAGCCCAGCTTCTTGATGCTATGGTGAAAAAGGTGAAGATTGGAATTGCCAAGAGTCAACCCAAGTACAAGTGTTACCGCCTTGATGACAAGGACACTCTCTTCTTCGAGGATCGTATTGTTGTGCCCAAAGGTGACCTTCGTAAAGTGATCATGAACGAGGCTCACAATTCTCTCCTCTCCATCCACCCTGGGAGTACGAAGATGTATCAGGACCTCAAGCAGGCTTATTGGTGGACTCGAATGAAGCGCGAGATTGCTCAGTTCATGAATGAATGTGATGTCTGCAGAAGAGTGAAGGCAGAACACCAAAGGCCAGCTGGTCTCCTCCAACCTCTTGCCATTCCAGAATGAAAGTTTGACCACATTGAAATGGACTTCGTGACTGGGTTTCCAAAGTCCAAGCGTGGCAATGATGCTATATTCGTTGTCATCGACAAACTCACTAAAGTGGCTCACTTTCTGCCTATCAAAGAGTCAATCACTGCAGCTCAATTGGTGGAACTCTATACCTCTCGAATTGTCTCTCTGCATGGTATTCCACAAGTGGTCTCTTCAGACCGTGGCAGCATCTTTACCTCCAAATTTTGGGATTCTTTTCAGAAGGCCATGGGTACCAACATCCGCTTCAGCACAACTTTCCATCCTCAAACTAGCGGTCAAGTCGAGCGTGTCAACCAGATTCTTGAAGATATGCTCAGGGCTTGTGTGATCTCCTTCGGCATGAAGTGCGAGGATTGTCTTCCTTATGCTGAATTCTCCTACAACAACAGTTTTCAAGCAAGTTCGGGCAAGGCCCCATTTGAAATTCTGTATGGCAGGAAGTGTCGTACCCCTCTCAACTGGTCTGAAACCGGTGAATGTCAGCTTTTGGGAAATGACTTAATCACAGAGGCAGAGGAAATGTGCAAAGTCATTCGAGATAACCTCAAAGCAGCCCAATCCCGCCAGAAGAGCTACTATGACAGTAAGCACCGTGATTTGGCTTTCGAGATCGGAGATCATGTTTACCTCCACATCTCTCCAATGAAAGGTACTCGTCGCTTCGGTATCAAAGGGAAGCTTGCCCCCAGATACCTGGGACCTTTCAAGATTGTCATCAAGAGAGGCAACCTCGCCTATCAACTCGAGCTTCCTTCAAACTTTGCAAATGTTCATGACGTGTTCCATGTCTCTAAGCTTCGAAAGTGCTTCAAGACTCCTGACCGCACCGTCAACTTCAAGGACATTGAGCTCCAAGAAGATCTCTCCTATCGTGAGCACCCCGTTGCTATTCTCGAAGAGACTGAACGCAAGACTCGCAACAAGTCAATCAAATTCCTCAAAGTCAAGTGGTCACACCATTCCGACCGTGAAGCTACCTGGGAACGCGAGGATCACCTCCGTTCTGAGTACCCGGCGTTCTTTCAGTCCTAGATCTCGGGACGAGATCCTTTCATAATGGTGGAGTGTTGTAACACCCCGGATGTAACTTTCCCAATTTGTACTCCAACTCTTGCCGTTTCCGGCGTTAAGTTATTTTCTCGGGTTCGGGTCTTTGTCTCCGTGTGTTGTTGTCGTTGTCATGCATCTCATATCATGTCATCATGTGCATTGCATTTGCATACGTGTTCATCTCATGCATTCGAGCATTTTCCCCGTTGTCCGTTTTGCATTCCGGCGCTTTGTTCTCCTCCGGTGGTCATTTCTACCTTTCTTTTGTGTGTGGGGATTAAACATTTCCGGATTGGACCGAGACTTGCCAAGCGGTCTTGGTTTACTACCGGTAGACTGCCTGTCAAGTTTCGTATCAGTTGGACTTCGTTTGATACTCCAACGGTTAACCGAGGGACCGAAAAGGCCTCGTGTGTGTTGCAGCCCAACACCCCTCCAATTTGGCCCCAAACCCACCAAAACCCTCTCCATCATCTAGAGCGTTCGATCACGATTGCGTGGCCGAAAACCGCACCTCATTTGGACTCTCCTAGCTCCTCCTATGCCTATATAAAGCCCCCCCCATTCGAAATCACGAACGAAACCCTTGAAAAACTCCACCCGCCGCCGCCGGACAAAATCCGGACGGTCGGACATGTCCGCCCTGCTCCCCCTCGGCCAGTCTCCACGCGACACCTGTCCCTGGGCCGATCCCCACATCGTCACCGACCGCGCGGGCCCGTTAGGCCCATGGCCGGCCCTCCCGGCCCGGCTCCCGGGCGCCGCCGCCTGCGTGCGCCTCCTCCTTCCTCGCCCGAGCCGGCCGCCGCTCTCCACCATCAACTCCGGCACCGGCGAGCTCCGCCGCCGCACCATCTCCGCCCGCTCGCCGCCTTCGCCTCCGCCGCCAAGCCCGACGCCACCGCAGATCCGGTGCTGCCCCACGACGCCTCGCCCCGCCTCCTTGAAGCTCCGGTCGACCCCCTCCTCGACGCCGGCGACTTCTCCGGCGAGAGATCCGGCCGCCCCGCCTCGTCTCCGGTGAACAACGTCTCCGGCGACCTAGATCCGGCGGCTTGCTATAGTGCTCCCGATTTGCTGCTACAGTAAAACCCTAGATCTCAGAGTTGACTTTCCCCCTCTCCCTTATATTTTTCCTGCAACTTCATCATGTCGTAACTCCTCATCCGTAACTCCGTTTTGGGCATATAGCATATAAAATTGTTCGTCTCATAGAGCACATCATTTCATTCCATTGCATCATTTTCATTTAAGTTCATCTTTATGCCTGAAATGCTGTTAGAAGAGGGCTACTTGAGATAATTGTCAGATCTGTTACTCCATTTAGATATTTGTCATTTTTGCCATGATTATTGTGTGCATGATATGCCCATGAGCTCTACATATGTTTTGTTAAGGGTTTTGCCATTTTTCCAGAGGTGCAACCCATGTATTTTTGTGATGTGTGTGGTGACTAGCACAAGCTTGCAAAGTGAGGCACTTGGTAATGCTGATTTCAGGGACATAGTAATTCCACTAAGTCATTGGCCTGTTTATCTCATTATGCCATATGTTCATGTTGTTTTCTAGTGATCTGTGCCTCTTTTGAGGATGATCAATAAGTATGTTTTGTTAATCTTGTAGTGCTCTATCCATCCATGTCTTTGTTTGAAATTATGGAGCACCCTAGCTTGAGTCAATCGAGCTCTACTTTTGCTACTTCGTGAATCTGGGCAGATTGTCTACTTGTTAGCGATTTTGCCAAGGATGTTGTAGTTAATCCGTGCATGCTATGTTATTGTTCTTGCCATGTCTAGCTTGCATTTTGTGTATTCTTGACAGGTGTATGCTTAGCTTACCATGACTTGCTCTGTAGTGAGTGCATCGAGCTCGTAAACATGCCTACTTGATATCTGTTACAGCATGCTCTAGTTTTCACTAAGTCTGATGTTTTTGCCATGTTCACATGCTTGCAATTGTATTTTCTGATCCATTTTGGCTCAAGGTCACTAAGGGACTTTTGTTAATCTCTTTGAGTAGCTCCATGCCATGCTTTACTTTTCCATGTTCATGTCCTGTAGCATATAGTTTTGTTGCTCCGAAGAGTGCTACCTGATCTGAAATTCCAGACAAGTGTTAATTTCACTAAGTCTGAAATCTGTTTACCATATGCATTTTTGCCATGCTTGTTTGAACCTGTTAATGGATGAATTGGCCGTAGCTCAGTGCTAGACTTTTGTTAAGCATCATGAATGCATCCCTGCCATGTATTTTTATGCCATGTTTGAGTGTTGTAGCTTGTTCTTCGCTTTGCATTTAGATGGCTACTTGCTGTAAATCGCAGACGTGGTCATATTTGAATCGCTTGCCATTTCCAAACCGTAACTCCGATTTCGGCCTTCTTTATATCATTTTCAAGCGATTTCATCTCATATTTCCAGTGGAACACTTGGAATCCCAAGTTGAGGCCAGGTTTATGCATCCCTTGTCAAATCTTGCATATGCATCCCGCATCGCATCCCGCGTAGCATACCATCCTTGCATCATATTGTTTGATCCTTGCACGTGGTTGATTGTGTCCTTGTTGCTTGTTTGTCTTGTTTGGGTAGAGCCGGGAGACGAGTTCTTTAACGAGGATCCCGTTGAGTTTGCTTTCAAGGATCCAGTCAACTCTGACTACTTTGCAGGCAAGATGATCATACCATCGAAATCACTACTATCTTTGCTATGCTAGATTGCTCGCTCTTTTGCTATGCCAATGCTACGATGCCTACCACTTGCTTTCAAGCCTCCCAAATTGCCATGTCAAACCTCTAACCCACCATGTCCTAGCAAATCGTTGATTGGCTATGTTACCGCTTTGCTCAGCCCCTCTTATAGCGTTGCTAGTTGCAGGTGAAGATTGGAGACCGTTCCTTGTTGGAACATTATTTTACTTGTTGGGATATCATTATATTGCCATGTTATCTTAATGCATCTATATACTTGGTAAAGGGTGGAAGGCTCGGCCTCTCACCTAGTGTTTTGTTCCACTCTTGCCGCCCTAGTTTCCGTCATATCGGTGTTATGTTCCCGGATTTTGCGTTCCTTACGCGGTTGGGTTATAATGGGAACCCCTTGATAGTTCGCCTTGATTAAAGCTTTTCCAGCAATGCCCAACCTTGGTTTTACCATTTGCCACCTAGCCTCTTTTTCCCTTGGGTTTCCGGAGCCCGAGGGTCATCTTATTTTAAACCCCCCCGGGCCAGTGCTCCTCTGAGTGTTGGTCCACCCTAGAGCCCCTTGCAGTGCCACCTCGGGGAAACTCGAGGGCTGGTTTTAGTTGTACGGATTGCTTATCCGATTGTGCCCTGAGAACGAGATATGTGCAGCTCCTATCGGGATTTGTCGGCACATTCGGGCGGTGTTGCTGGTCTTGTTTTAACTTGTCGAAGTGCCTTGAAGAACCGAGATACCGAGTCTAATCGGAACGTCTTGGGAGGAGGTCTATTCCTTCGTTGACCGTGAGAGCTTGTCATGGGCTAAGTTGGGACTCCCCTGCGGGAATTTGAACTTTCGAAAGTCGTGCCCGCGGTTATGGGCAGATGGGAATTTGTTAATATTCGGTTGTAGATAACTTGAACCTTAACCTAATTAAAATGAATCAACTGAGTGTGTTACCATGATGGCCTCTTCTCGGCGGAGTCCGGGAAGTGGACACGGTGTTGGAGTAATGCTTGCCGCAGGTTTGCCCTTTAGTTATTCGACCGTGCTTTGCCTTCTCTTCTCGCTCTCTTTTGCGAACAGGATAGCCACCATATATGCTAGTCGCTTGCTGTAGCTCCACATATTTACCTTGCCATACCTATAAGCTTAAATAGTCTTGATCGCGAGGGTGCGAGATTGCTAAGTCCATGTGGCTCACAGATTACTATTACACCAGATGCAGGGCCTGATGATTCCGCTCTAGGTGACGCGCTTTAGCTCAAGTGGGAGTTCGACGAGGACTCTCAACGATACTATGTTTCCTTTCCTGATGATCAGTAGTGGTGCCCAGTCGAGGATGATCGGGACCGTGTCGCATGTTGGGTTATCTTTTATTTTGGCGCCGTAGCCGGGCCATGAGTGTTTGAATGATGTAATGTTATTTATATACTTGATTGACGTGGCGAGTGTAAGCCAACTATGTTATCTCCCCTTTTATTAATTATATTACATGGGATGTTGTGAAGATTGCCTAACTTGCGACATATGCCTTCAATGTGATTATGCCTCTAAGTCATGCCTCGACACGTGGGAGATATAGTCGCATCGAGGGTGTTACACGTATTGTACAACCAATTCATCATTATAAGTATTCTTTTGACAGAACCTTGTGAGCCTAAACTCAAGAGAGCATCCTAGCTCATTATTTTGAATAGCCAAATCATCATTAAGTTCGGAGATTCTATCAATTAAAATATTGATTGGCACCTTTTTCCTGAGGTTTTCGTTAAAAGCAACATAGTCAAGAGATTGAAAGCGGATAATTTCTTCTTGATCGAAGAGGATAGATTCTATGGGAGGATGACCAGCGTCCACCCTATAGTGCGCAAAGATTTCTTTGGCTTCTTTTATTATAAATCTTAATTCATTAGCCAAAAAGATAGTAGCGGCACGCTTAACAGAGGAATGATTGATATTAGAAAATTCTAGGAAAACTCTTTGTATAGATGGGTGCATATGCATAAATTGCCTTTCAAGTTCAACGATAAGCATGGCAATAGCGTCTGCAAGACAACTAGTTCTATGGAGAATAGAACAGCCCATAGAGGGCAAAGCACCGGCACAAGTAAAGAAATCTTGAATAACTCCTTTTCCAATAATATTACCACTACCGATTTAAAATCTTTTTGTATGGTAGGTAGGGGGGTTCTTCAGCAGGAGCATCAAAATTTTCCATGATATTGTTATCGCCCATATTGGCGATAACTTCCCCAATTTTAGACATAACAACAAGCAAGCAAACTAGCACACGAGCAAACAAAAAGGTAAGTGGAAAGGAGAGGGAGGAGATTGGGAAAGAGAGGGCGAATAAAACGGCAAGGGTGAAGTGGGGGAGAGGAAAATGAGAGGAAAATGGCAAATAATGTAATGCGAGAGATAGGGATTGTGATGGGTACTTGGTATGTTGACTTTTGCGTAGACTCCCTGGCAACGGCCCAGAAATCCTTCTTGCTACCTCTTGAGCTTGCGTTGGTTTTCCCCGAAGAGAAAGGGAAGATGCAGCAGAGTAGCGTAAGTATTTCCCTCAGTTTTTGAGAACCAAGGTATCAATCCAGTAGGAGGCCACGCTCAAGTCCCTCTTACCTGCACAAAACGATAGCTACTTGCAACCAACGCAATTAGGGGTTGTCAATCCCTTCACGGTCACTTACAAGAGTGAGATCTGATAGATATAATATTTTTGGTATTTTTGGTATAAAGATGCAAAGTAAAAAGTAAAGGCAAAGTAAAAAAGCAAAACAAGATTAAAGTGATGGAGATTGATATGATGAGAATAGACCCGGGGGCCATAGGTTTCACTAGTGGCTTCTCTCAAGAGCATAAGTATTCTACGGTGGGTGAACAAATTACTGTTGAGCAATTGACATAATTGAGCATAGTTATGAGAATATCTAGGCATGATCATGTATATAGGCATCACGTCCGTGACAAGTAGACCGAAACGATTCTGCATCTACTACTATTACTCCACTCATCGACCGCTATCTTGCATGCATCTAGAGTATTAAGTTAAAAACAGAGTAACGCCTTAAGCAAGATGACATGATGTAGATGTTGGGGATCATAGCAGAAATTTAAAATTCTACGCATCACCAAGATCAATCTATGGAATAATCTAACAACGAGGGCAAGGAGAGTGCATCTACATACCCTTGTAGATCGCTAAGAGGAAGCGTTGCAAGAACACGGATGAAGGAGTTGTACTCGCAGCGATCCAGATCGCGGTTCATTCCGATCTAAGGGCCGAAAAATGGCGCCTCCGCGTTCAACATGAAGGAAATATGCCCTAGAGGCAATAATAAAGTTATTATTTATTTCCTTATATCATGATAAATGTTTATTATTCATGCTAGAATTGTATTAACCGGAAACATAATACATGTGTGAATACATAGACAAACAGTATGTCACTAGTATGCCTCTATTTGACTAGTTCGTTGAATCAAAGATGGTTAAGTTTCCTAGCCATAGACATGAGTTGTCATTTGATTAACGGGATCACATCATTAGAGAATGATGTGATTGACTTGACCCATTCCGTTAGCATAGCACTTGATCGTTTAGTTTGCTGCTATTGCTTTCTTCATGACTTATACATGTTCCTATGACTATGAGATTATGCAACTCCCATTTACCGAAGGAACACTTTGTGTTCTACCAAACGTCACAACGTAATTGGGTGATTATAAAGGTGCTCTACAGGTGTCTCCGAAGGTACTTGTTGGGTTGGCGTATTTCGAGATTAGGATTTGTCACTCCGATTATCGGAGAGGTATCTCTGGGCCCACTCGGTAATGCACATCACTATAAGCCTTGCAAGCATTGCAACTAATGAGTTAGTTGCGGGATGATGTGTTACGGAACGAGTAAAGAGACTTGCCGGTAACGAGATTGAACTAGGTATTGAGATACCGACGATCGAATCTCGGGCAAGTAACATACCGATGACAAAGGGAACAACGTATGTTGTTATGCGGTTTGACCGATAAAGATCTTCGTAGAATATGTAGGAGCCAATATGAGCATCCAGGTTCCGCTATTGGTTATTGTCCAGAGACGTGTCCCGGTCATGTCTACATAGTTCTCGCCCGTAGAGTCCGCACGCTTAAAGTTCGATGACGGTTATATTATGAGTTTATGTGTTTTGATGTACTGAAGGAGTTCGGAGTCCCGGATAAGATCGGGGACATGACGAGGAGTCTCGAAATGGCCGAGACGTAAAAATCGATATATTGTACGACTATATTCGGACATCGGAAAGGTTCCGAGTGATTCGGGTATTTTCGGGAGTACCGGGGAGTTACGGGAATTCGTATTGGGCCTTAATGGGCCATATGGGAAAGGAGAGAAAGGCCTCAAAAGGTGGCCATACCCCTCCCCATGGGCTGGTCCGAATTGGACTAGGGAGGGGGGGCACCCCCTTCCTTCCTTCTCCTTTTCCCTTCCCTTTCCTTCCCTCCTACTCCTACTACTTGGAAGGGCTCCTAGTTCTACTAGGAAAGGGGGAATCCTACTCCCGGTGGGAGTAGGACTCCCCTAGGGCGCGCCATAGAGAGGGCCGGCCCTCCCCCTCCTCCACTCCTTTATATACGGGGGCAGGGGGCACCTCTAGACACACAAGTGGATCAAGTTGATCATCTCTTAGCCATGTGCGGTCCCCCCCCCCCTTCACCATAGTCCACCTCGATAATACTATAGCGGTGCTTAGGCGAAGCCCTGCGTCGGTAGAACATCAATATCGTCACCACACCGTCGTGCTGACGAAACTCTTCCCCGACATTCTGCTGGATCGGAGTCCGGGGATCGTCATCGAGCTGAACGTGTGCTAGAACTCGGAGGTGCCGTAGTTTCGGTGCTTGATCGGTCGGGCCGTGAAGATGTACGACTACATCAACCGTGTTGTGCTAATGCTTCCGCTTTCGGTCTACGAGGGTACGTAGACAACACTCTCCCCTCTCGTTGCTATGCATCACCATGATCTTGCATGTGCGTAGGAAATTTTTTGAAATTACTACATTCCCCAACAGTGGTATCAGAGCCAGGTTTTATGCGTTGATGTAATATGCACGAGTAGAACACAAGTGAGTTGTGGGCGATATAAGTCATACTGCTTACCAGCATGTCACACTTTGGTTCGGCGGTATTGTTGGATGAAGCGGCCCGGACCAACATTACGCGTACGCTTATGTGAGACTGGTTCTACCGACGTGCTTTGCACACAGGTGGCTGGCGGGTGTCAGTTTCTCCAACTTTAGTTGAACCAAGTGTGGCTATGCCCGGTCCTTGCGAAGGTTAAAACAGCACCAACTTGACAAACTATCATTGTGGTTTTGATGCGTAGGTAAGAACGGTTCTAGCTCAGCCCGTAGCAGCCACGTAAAACTTGCAACAACAAAGTAGAGGACGTCTAACTTGTTTTTGCAGGGCATGTTGTGATGTGATATGGTCAATACGTGATGAGATATAAGTTGTTGTATGAGATGATCATGTTTTGTTGAAGTTATCGGCAACTGGCAAAAGCCTTATGGTTGTCTCTTTATTGCATAAGATGCAAGCGCCAAACAATTGATTTACTTTATCGCTATGCGATAGCAATAGTTGCAAGAGCAGTAGTTGGCGAGACGAACATGTGACAACACATTGATATAGATCAAGATGATGGAGATCATGGTGTCATGCCGGTGACAATGGAAATCATGACGATACTTTGGAGATGGAGATCAAAGGCACAAGATGATGATGGCCATATCATGTCACATATTTTGATTGCATGTGATGTTTATCTTTTATACATCTTATTTTGCTTAGTTCGAAGGTAGCTTTATAAGATGATCTCTCACTAATTATCAAGGTACAAGTGTTCTCCCTGAGTATGCACCGTTGCGGAAGTTCTCCGTGCCGAGACACCACGTGATGATCGGGTGTGATAGGCTCTACGTTCAAATACAACGGGTGCAAAACAGTTGCACACGCGGAATACTCAGGTTAAACTTGACGAGCCTAGCATATGGCCTCAGAACACGGAGACCGAAAGGTCGAGCGTGAATCATATAGTAGATATGATCAACATAGTGATGTTCACCATTGGAACTACTCCATCTCACGTGATGATCGGACATGGTTTAGTTGATATGGATCACGTGATCACTTAGAAGATTAGAGGGATGTCTGTCTAAGTGGGAGTTCTTAAGTAATATGATTAATTGAACTTTAATTTATCATGAACTTAGTCCTGGTAGTATTAGCATATCTATGTTGTAGATCAATAGCTCGCGTTTAGCTCCCCTGTTTTATTTTTGATATGTTCCTAGAGAAAACTAAGTTGAAAGATGTTAATAGCAATGATGCAGATTGGATCCGTGATCTGAGGTTTATCCTCATTGCTGCACAGAAGAATTATGTCTTTGATGCACCGCTAGGTGACAAACCTATTGCAGGAGCAGATGCAGATGTTATGAACATTTGGCTAGCTCAATATGATGACTACTTGATAGTTTAGTGCACCATGCTTAAACGGCTTAGAATCGGGACTTCAAAGACGTTTTGAACGTCATGGACCATATGAGATGTTCCAGGAGTTGAAGTTAATATTTCAAGCAAATACCCGAGTTGAGAGATATGAAGTCTCCAACAAGTTCTATAGCTAAAAGATGGAGGAGAATAGCTCAAGCAGTGAGCATGTGCTCAGATTGTCTGGGTACTACAATCGCTTGAATCAAGTGGGAGTTAACCTTCCAGATAAAATAGTGGTTGACATAATTCTCTAGTCACCATCACCAAGTTAGTAGAACTTCGTGATGAACTATGATATGCAAGGGATAACGGAAACGATTCCCAAACTCTTTGTAATGCTGAAATCGACGAAGGTAGAAATCAAGAAAAATATCAAGTGTTGATGGTAGACAAGACCACTAGTTTCAAGAAAAGGGCAAAGGGAAGAAGAGGAACTTCAAGAAGAATGTCAAACAAGTTGCTGCTCAAGTGAAGAAGCCCAAGTCTGGTCCTAAGCCTGAGACTAAGTGCTTCTACTGCAAAGGGACTGGTCACTGGAAGCGGAACTACCCCAAGTATTTGGCGGATAAGAAGGATGGCAAAGTGAACAAAGGTATATTTGATATACAGATTATTGATGTGTATTTTACTAGTGTTCATAGCAACCCCTCGATATTTGATACTGGTTCAGTTGCTAAGAGTAGTAACCCGAAACGGGAGTTGCAGAATGAACAGAGACTAGTTAAGGGTGAAGTGACGATGTGTGTTGGAAGTAGTTCCAAGATTGATATGATCATCATCGCACACTCCCTATACTTTTGGGATTAGTGTTGAACCTAAATAAGTGTTATTTGGTGTTTGTGTTGAGCATGAATATGATTTGATCATGTTTATTGCAATACTGTTATTCATTTAAGTAAGAGAATAAATTGTTGTTCTGTTTACATGAATAAAACCTTATATGGTTACACACCCAATGAAAATGGTTTGTTGGATCTCGATCGTAGTGATACACATATTCATAATATTGAAACCAAAAGATGCAAAGTTAATAATGATGGTGCAATTTATTTGTGGCACTGCCGTTTAGGTCATATTTGTGTAAAGCGCATGAAGAAACTCCATGCTGATGGACTTTTGGAATCACTTGATTATGAATCAGTTGATGCTTGCGAACCATGCCTCACGGGCATGATGACTAAGACTCCGTTCTCCGGAACAATGGAGCGAGCAACAGATTTGTTGGAAATCATACATACTGATGTATGTGGTCCGATGAATATTGAGGCTCGTGGCAGGTATCATTATTTTCTGATCCTCACAGATGATTTGAGCAGATATGAGTATATCTACTTGATGAAACACAAGTCTGAAATATTTGAAAAGTTCAAAGAATTTCAGAGTGATGTGGAGAATCATCGTAACAAAAATAAAAGTTTCTACGATATGATCACAGAAGTAAAATATTTGAGTTACGAGTTTGGCCTTCAGTTAAAACAATGTGAAATAGTTTCACTACTCACGCCACCTGGAACACCACAGTGTAATGGTGTGTCCGAACGTCATAACCGTACTTTATTAGATATAGTGCGATCTATGATGTCTCTTACCGATCTACCACTATCGTTTTGGGGTTATGCATTACAGACAGCTACATTCACGTTAAAAAGGGCACCATCTAAATCCGTTGAGACGACACCGTATGAACTGTGGTTTGGCGAGAAACCTAAGATGTCGTTTCTTAAACTTTGGGACCGCAATGCTTAAGTGGAAAAGTTTCAACATGATAAGCTCGAACCCAAATCGGAGAAGTAAATCTTCATAGGATACCCGAAAGAAAATGTTGGGTACACCTTCTATCACAGATCCGAAGGCAAGTTATTCGTTGCTGAGAATGGATCCTTTCTAGAGAAGGAGTTTCTCTCGAAAGAAGTGAGTGGGAGGAAAGTAGAACTTGATGAGGTAATTGTACCTGCTCCCTTATTGGAAAGTAGTTCATCACAGAAATCTGTTCCTGTGACTACTACACCAATTAGTGAGGAAGCTAATGATGATGATCATGTAACTTCAGATCAAGTTGCTACCAAACCTTGTAGGTAAACCAGAGTGAGATCCGCACCAGAGTGGTACGGTAATCCTGTTCTGGAGGTCATGTTACTTGACCATGACGAGCCTACAAACTATGAGGAAGCGATGATGAGCCCAGATTCCACGAAATGGCTTGAGGCCATGAAATCTGAGACGAGATCCATGTATGAGAACAAAGTATGGACTTTGATTGACTTGCCCATTGATCGGCGAGCCATTGAGATTAAATGGATCTTCAAGAGGAAGACGGATGCTGATAGTAGTGTTACTATCTACAAAGCTAGAATTGTCGCAAAAAGGTTTTCGACAAGTTCAAGGTGTTAACTACGATGAGAGTTTCTCACTCATATATATGCTTAAGTCTGTCCCAATCATGTTAGCAATTGCCGCATTTTATGAAATCTGGCAAATGGATAAACAAAACTGCATTCCTTAATGGATTTATTAAAGAAGAGTTGTATATGATGCAACCAGAAGGTTTTGTCAATCCTAAAGGTACTAAAAATATGCAAGCTCCAGCGATCCATCTATGGACTGGTGCAAGCATCTCAGAGTTGGAATATACGCTTTGATAAGTTGATCAAAGGATATAGTTTTATACAGACTTGCGGTGAAGCCTGTATTTACAAGAAAGTGAGTGGGAGCACTACAGCATTTCTGATAAGTATATGTGAATGACATATTGTTGATCGGAGATAATGTAGAATTATTCTGCAAAGCATAAAGGAATGTTTGAAAGGAGTTTTTCAAAGAAAGACCTCGGTGAAGCTGCTTACATATTGAGCATCAAGATCTATAGAGATAGATCAAGACGCTTGATAAGTTTTTCAATGAATACATACGTTGATAAGATTTTGAAGTAGTTCAAAATGGAACAGTCAAAGAAGGAGTTCTTGCCTGTGTTACAAGGAGTGAAGTTGAGTAAGACTCAAAACCTGACCACGACAGAAGATAGAGAGAGAATGAAAGTCATTCCCTATGCCTCAGCCATAGGTTCTATAAAGTACGCCATGCTGTGTACCAGACCTATTGTATACCCTGCCCTGAGTTTGGCAAGGGAGTACAATAGTGATCTAGGAGTAGATCACTGGACATTGGTCAAAATTATCCTTAGTGGAATAAGGACATGTTTCTCGATTATGGAGGTGACAAAAGGTTCGTCGTAAAGGGTTACGTCGATGCAAGTTTTGACACTGATCCAGATGACTCAAAGTCTCAATCTGGATACATATTGAAAGTGGGAGCAATTAGCTAGAGTAGCTCCGTGCAGAGCATTGTTGACATAGAAATTTGCAAAATACATACGGATCTAAATGTAGCAGATCCGTTGACTAAACTTCCCTCACAAGCAAAACATGATCACACCTTAGTATTCTTTGGGTATTAATCACATAGCGATGTGAACTAGATTATTGACTCTAGTAAACCCTTAGAATGTTGGTCACATGAGGATGTGAACTATGGGTATTAATCACATGGTTATGTGAACTATTGATATTAAATCACATGGCGATGTGAACTAGATTATTGACTCTAGTGCAAGTGGGAGACTGAAGGAAATATGCCCTAGAGGCAATAATAAAGTTATTATTTATGTCCTTATATCATGATAAATGCTTATTATTCATGCTAGAATTGTATTATCCGGAAACATAATACATGTGTGAATACATAGACAAACAATATGTCACTAGTATGCCTCTATTTGACTAGCTCATTGAATCAAAGATGGTTAAGTTTCCTAGCCATAGACATGAGTTGTCATTTGATTAACGGGATCACATCATTAGAGAATGATGTGATTGACTTGACCCATTCTGTTAGCATAGCACTTGATCGTTTAGTTTGTTGCTATTGCTTTCTTCATGGCTTATACATGTTCCTATGACTATGAGATTATGCAACTCCCGTTTACCGGAGGAACACTTTGTGTGCTACCAAACATCACAACGTAACTGGGTGATTATAAAGGTGCTCTACAGGTGTCTCCGAAGGTACTTGTTGGGTTGGCGTATTTCGAGATTAGGATTTGTCACTCCGATTGTCCGAGAGGTATCTCTGGGCCCACTCGGTAATGCACATCACTATAAGCCTTGCAAGCATTGCAACTAATGAGTTAGTTGCGAGATGATGTGTTACGAACGAGTAAAGAGACTTGCCGGTAACGAGATTGAACTAGGTATTGAGATACCGACGATCGAATCTCGGGCAAGTAACATACCGATGACAAAGGGAACAACGTATGTTGTTATGCGGTTTGACCGATAAAGATCTTCGTAGAATATGTAGGAGCCAATATGAGCATCCAGGTTCCGCTATTGGTTATTGACCGGAGACGTGTCTCGGTCATGTCTACATAGTTCTCGAACCCGTAGGGTCCGCACGCTTAAAGTTCGATGACGGTTATATTATGAGTTTATGTGTTTTGATGTACCGATGGAGTTTAGAGTCCCAGATGAGATCGGGGACATGACGAGTAGTCTCGAAATGGTCGAGACGTAAGAATCGATATATTGGACGACTATATTCGGACATCGGAAAGGTTCCAAGTGATTCGGGTATTTTCGGGAGTACCGGGGAGTTACGGGAATTCGTATTGGGCCTTAATGGGCCATACGGGAAAGGAGAGAAAGGCCTCAAAGGGTGGCCGCACCCCTCCCCATGGGCTGGTCCAAATTGGAATAGGGAGGGGCGCCCCCTTCCTTCCTTCTCCTTTTCCCTTCCCTTTCCTTCCCTCCTACTCCTACTACTTGGAAGGGCTCCTAGTTCTACTAGGAAAGGGGGAATCCTACTCCCGGTGGGAGTAGGACTCCCCTAGGGCGCGCCATAGAGAGGGCCGGTGTCACACCCTAGCTAGTTATGCATTAGAGTGTTGCATCATGTTTACTCATTCATCAGAAACTTGAAATGGGGATGACAGAACCCCCAGTCCCCTCTGAAACCAACTAGGGTTTACTAAAATAATTTTTCAATGAACCTGAAATGCCCTTCTAAAATGCCCATCATTTTTGCCTTGGTTCAGAACCTCTGCCAAAAGTGGTGCACATTTTCCTAGGCCATCCTAGGGTTTTGAATTAAATCATAACTATTTGAATTTGGGCATTTAAAATTATATAAAATATTTAAATGCTCAAATATCTCCAAACTAAAATGTTTCATGTTGGAAATAATCCAACTATGGACCAGGAGTAGTTTGGTGATTTTTGGAGTTGCCTAGGTATTTTATTTAATTCAACAAAGTCGCAGTTATATTAAATAAAAACAGAAAATAAAGAAAGGGGAAGACTTACCTGTGCGGCCCAGCCCAGCCGGCCCAGCACTGTGCTGGCCCGTGCCAGCCAGCTGCTTCCCCTCGCCAGAGCAGGCAGGGAGGTGAGCATGGCGCGCCCGAGCTCGCCACGCACCACCCAGCCTCTCTGCATCGCCCTGGTCGCCGTTGCGCCGCGTGGATCGTCTTCTGGTCGTCGCCCCGACCTCGCCGACACCCCATTCACTCTCCCCCGGCTCTCCCTCACTCTCTCTCTCTCACGGCCGAAGCTCACCGTCGCCGCCGTTCGCCTTAGCCACCGTCTCCGACCACCCCTCGCTTCCCCGACCAGCTCAGAAGCTCCGCCTCGACTCCTTCTTCCTCCCCACCGCTCCACGGGTCCCCGGAAGCCCTGCATCGCCGCCACGTCGCCGTTCCCCTCTTCGGACTCCGACCACCGTCGCCGTCAAATTCGTCGTCTCCGACGCGTCCCCGAGCCCGCTTCGACGCCCACTGCAACCGCGGTGAGCTACGCCACCGTTTCCCCCTTCTCCCCTGCTCTCTCCCAACCCCTAGGCCCTAGCCCCACCGCGGCCGAAAGCTTCACGCCGCCGGCGATGTCGCCGTCGTGGCCACGATCGCCGTAGCGCCCAACCGAGCACGCCATCGTGCTCCACATCTCACTAGGAGCACGTAGCACGCTCCAACACCCCCCCTAACACCCTGCAACACCGTTCCCGTGCACGACCGAACCCCGACCGCCGCAGCCGAGCTCGCCACCGTCGACTCCGGCCACCCCGACCCCAACGGACTCCGCCAAGAGCCGCGGGTCGTCCTCAGCTTCACTCCAGTGGCCTCCGCGGTTCATTTGGTGGCCGAAACGACCAAAACCACTATCGCCGCCGCACTGATGGTCGCCGCCGGCCAGAACTCCGGCGAGCTGTCATGGCCTAGTTAATTAGCCACTAAACCACCACCTACTGACGCTGACAAGTGGGCCCCAGGGCTTAGTCAAAGCTAACCAGCCCGGGTCAACACGGGATTAGCCCCTGTGTCACTGACGTGTGGACCCCACACGTCAGGTTTGACCCGAGCCAGCCCTGTTGACCTGCTGATGTCACTGTGACGTCAGGCTGACGCAGTAAATGATATTTCTGGATTTAAATTAAATCAGGAAATTCCAGAATATTAATTAAACTTCAAAAATTCATAACTTTTATTCTGTAACTCCAAATTGGACAAATTATATATGAAAAATGATCAGAAAAATCCAATCTATCCATCTGTACTATTTTCATGCATGATCCAACAAGTTAAATGGATGTTTTAATCAGAACAAGGAAAAGCACTTTAAAAGGCCATATTTGAAATTGAAATTTGAATCTTTGATTCAAATTTGTTCAAACCCTTCTGGCTTTAGTTGCATTAGCCCAACACACTCATATTGCCATGTTTCATGCATGCATCATATTGTTGCACATTGTTTGGTGATGCCTGTGTATCGTTATCCTTTACGACAGGATCTGTCCCCGAGGAGTACCGTGACTACCCTAACGAAGAACCGTATCCGTGCATCGAACCATCAGGCAAGCAACCAACCATTTGATCATATCGATACAATCCCATGTTCTCGCTCTTGCTCTCTTTTACTGCATTAAGACAACGCGATTCAAACTGCTGTGTGCTACGGTAGTTGAACCCATTTCCTCTGCATGACCTGTCATTGCCACAGTAACTAGATGAAACCCACTAGCATGTGTAGGAGTTGATTGAGCCATATGTATGTGTTGTTCCTACCTTGCTATGCCTGCTATGCTTAGAGTCGTGTCAGGTCTGGTTCATCTGGGTGATGGGCTAGAGTGAAATGATTATGACGGTAATGAGAGTGGTGTGGTGAACACGTTTTGGTAAAGGTATCGATGAGAGGCCATGTAGGAGTACATGGTGGGTTGTTTCATTGAAGCCGACCTTAAGCACTGAGATCTGTATGTGTGATTTAAGAATCAGCTACTACCATGCATTGGGCCCGAAACCAATGGACCCTCTCGACTTGTTATTCACCCTAGTTCTCCGTCCAGGAGTTGCAAGTAGTTTCTGGTGTTTGTAGCCTACTGGAGGCCGTGGACAGCGCTGACCGTAGGGGTGGGCTGTGATGCGGTAGGTACGTGGCCGGGTGTACCGAATACCCGTTAGGTATCTCGGGAACCCTGTTCACATCGTTCGGGGCCGTATGGGAAACCTCGGCCGGACTCCCTGCGGATGGAACCTGAATAGGCGATAAACCTGGACTGGAGGCTTAGGTGATTAGGTAGGTCGTGGCCGACACCCACGTTGGGCTTCCGCTTGAAGGTTGCCGAGTACATGTCGTGTAAACGACGGTAAGTGGTGAGAGCGTGTATGAAGAAGTACCCCCTGCAGGGTTAACATGATCTATTCGAATAGCCGCGTCCGCGGTAAAGGACTACTTGGTTGCCTATACAGTTCATAGACAAGTAAATGGAAACTACTAAAAGCCTCAAGATAAGTGTGAGTGCCGAGGATGGCTCCTCCGTAGGAGGACGGAGGTGGATCCTCGGTAGTGTATTGAAGTGGTGAATAGTGTACTCGTGTGCGCAAAACTATTTCAAGTTGAAGTATCGTAGGATAGCCTAGCCAAGAGTCAAAGCTGGCTTGCTGCAATAACTCCACCAACCCTTCTTGATACTATGCATGTATGTAGGATCTGATGTAAGTCTTGCTGAGTACCTTTGTACTCATGTTGCTATAATCTACATTTTTACAGAAGACGCTGCAACCCCTTCTGATGGGTTCTATGTAGACGTTGACATCAACGAGTAGGCTAAAGACCCAGGTGGTGACCCTGAGCTTGTGAAGGACCACATAGTATAGTCAGAGGCTTTCCAAGCCTCTTTTATTTTACTAGTTGTCTGTACTCAGACAAGTTACTTCCGCTGCTGGCTTGTATGATTGTATGACTTGTATGTTGGGTCGTGAGACCCGTACCTTTGTGTGTATGTTATGTATGGCTCACTGAGCCTTAAATAAAGTACTTGTGTCATAGAGTCATGTTGTGATGCTTCGTTGTATTTGCACATATCGAGCATATTGTGTGTATGATTGAAATGCTTGGTATGTGTGGAATCTGACTATCTAGTTGTTTATCTTTAGTAGCCTCTCTTACCGGGAAATGTCTCCTAGTGTTACCGCTGAGCCATGGTAGCTTGCTACTGCTCTGGAACACTTAGGCTGGCCGGCATGTGTCCTTCTTCGTTCCTGTGTCTGTCCCTTCGGGGAAATGTCACGCTTTGAGTACCGGAGTCCTGTTAGCCCGCTACAGCCCGGTTTACCGGAGTCCTGCTAGCCCAGTGCTACAGCCCGGACCCACTTGCTGATGACCGACACGTTCGAAGCTGGGTCATGGATGCATGTCCCTGTAAGTCTGTGCCACTTTGGGTTTACGACTAGTCATGTCAGCCCGGGCTCTTTATCATATGGATGCTAGCGACACTTTCATATACGCGAGCCAAAAGGCGCAAACGGTCCCGGGAAAAGGTAAGACGACACCCGTGGGGATACCGTGCGTGAGGCCGCAAAGTGATATGAGGTGTTACCAGCTAGATCGATGTGACATCGAGTCGGGGTCCTGACAGCGTTGGTATCAGAGCAGGACTGCCTGTAGGTTCTCCAAGCCAAACTGGTCGATGTTGAGTCTAGAAATTCTTTAGTTATATGTAGGGGAATTGTTTGTGGGTTGGAACGTAAGGCTCTTTTTACTCCTTATACCTTATGACTTTCTGATCTGAGTCAGTCCATTCTTCCACCGGGGGTTAAGGAATTAGGATCTACTCTCTCTATCAGGATCACGTGTTACTAATCAGTAGTACCTTATAAGTTTGATGGTTACAAGCCTAGTTCAGTTCTACTACCACATTATGTTGTTAGAATGGTTCCAGAACTTTGATATGATGATGTTGGGTGTGTACGAAATCCTTTGTCAAAAGTCTCAATATCCTTTTTGAGCATTTACAGCTGTTATGCTGCCGAAATTTTGCTAGAAATTCTAATGCCTTGCATTATGATTATGCTTTCAGATGGCCACTCGCGACCTCAATCAAGTGGTTCGCCTAACTCGATGCCTAGATGTACCCGGCCATACTGCTAAGTTGGTCAGGGTAATGACTGAGGCTGGATACCGCTGGTATCCTGAGTACACGGTTGAAGAGCAATTCCGAGATTTTAATCAAAGCCAGTATCTCTGCACTGTCAGGATATTTCCATCTTATCCTGGATCCACTGAGCCTCTTCACTGCTCCTATGGACTCGGGGTTACTATCGAGATGGCTGTGCAGGATGCCGCCTACTCTATGATGACCATTATGCGAGTCAGATCTGGTTTATTTCGGGACTCTGACTTCCGGTATATGCCAGGATCACTTCCGGGAGCACAAGGATATCTCCAAGCTATTTATGCTGACTCCACTCAGGAGGATTCACGGACTCGCACCACTGCTGAGATGCTCGAAGATAAGGACCGTGAAAATCGGGCCTTAAGGTTAGAGCTCTTCAATACCCGTGCCGATCACTGGGCCACTTTGACTCGGTTCGCACCGGCGGTGCAAGCTGGATATTCGGATATGCGCGATCTCTATCCTGTGAGATCTGCTCTGCCGGACGTGATGGTTTGGCGTGATGTAGGAGGCATCACCCCACCTCGCGGTCCCCGCAGGCCACCGTTTGTTGGTCCAAGGCCTCATCCTAGCCCCTATGGTCCACAAGCTCCGCGAGATCGTCTGTTTCCGGATGAACATGTTGAGCTTCCAGGCTATGGAGGTGACTTTTATGAGGACTACTACGGATCGGTCTGAGTTAGGGGTAGCATCACTAGTTCGCACTAGCTGTGTCATCTATCGTTCCGCGTGACTCGTGGGATATGTCCTAGTTTGTACTCTTTCCGGAGGTGTAGAAAATAATGTATAGGAGCTTGGAATGCCTCTGACGAGATGTAATCCTTTTCTCACCGTAATAGTACTTTGTTTGGTCTTGTACTAAACCTTGTATGGTGTGCATGACAATGGAATAAAGAAGCAGTTTCTGTATCTACCATGTCATACGGATGATCATCTTGCATTTCGAGTTATTCCTTACCTTATGTATCCTATGTCGGAATTTTACCATCCTGACTAAATCATTGTCTTGTCTACCTAGGATGGTCAACACGCGCGCTAATCCTGCTTCCCAAGAGCAGGCCGAAGGCAGTGAAGCCAGGAATGAAAATCTGCCTCATCCTCCTTCACTAGCCGAGGTGATGATGGAAGCTGAGAGAAACAAGCGGGAGACAAACCGTTTGTTGGAGCGTATAGAACAGAATACAGCACACCATCAGAGGGCTAACGTGGTGTCACTCAGTGATTTTATCAAATTGCATCCACCCACGTTCCACCACTCCGTCGAGCCTCTCGACGCTGATGACTGGCTTCGCAGTATCTCTCACAAGCTGCGTTCCGCGTTGGTAGCGGAGGCTGACAAGGTCACCTTCGCCGCATATCATCTTGAAGGCCCCGCCAGTCTATGGTGGGAGAATTATGGAGCCATGCGCCCAGCGGGCCATGTCACCACTTGGGCTGAGTTCAGTGAGGCTTTCCGTGAACATCACATTCCGGAGGGTCTCATGGACCGTAAACGTGAAGAATTTTGCAGTTTCACCCAAGGCCGATTTTCTGTGGATGCCTATAGCAGAGAGTTTGGTAATCTCGCACGATATGCAACTGAGGAAGTTTCTACTGACGCCAAGAAGCAAGCAAGGTTCCGAAAGGGCCTTAGCCCTGAGCTTCGCCGCGACCTCCGTCTGCATGAGTGCACATCTTTTTCGAAACTTGTCAACAAAGCCATCAGTGCTGAAACTGGTCAGACTGATTATGATGCAACACGCAAGCATGGACGTGATATGGGTTCCTCATCCGGTGCTGGTCCTCAGAAACGCCGCGTGTGGGTACCCAATACCGCCCTGCCACCCAGGTTCACACCGAGGCCATCTTTCCAGGCGCCTCGCCCTATTCAACAGTCTGCACCGGCCAAGCCCTATGGGGGTCCATCCAATAATGCTCCTCCACGTACCAGTTCCGTGACTTGTTTCAAGTGTGGGGAATCTGGTCATTATATGCGCGAGTGCCCCCAGACCAACCCCAATCAATCTGCTAAAGCTGTTGGCCGTGGCAAGCCGACAGGGAAGGTGTTCCATGCCAAACCGGTCACCGCTTCACGTGGCCATGTCAACTGTATCTCTGCCGAAGAAGCTCAAGAGGACCCCAACGTCGTTCTCGGTACGCTTCTTGTTAATTGCCACCCGGCATCCGTTCTTTTCGATACAGGAGCCTCTCATTCTTTTATATCTGAAAGTTATGCCCGTTTGCATAACTTTGCATTCTTTGACTTGCCATCCACTATGGAAATCTCTACCCCTGGGTCTAGATGGCAGACCTCTAGGGTAAGTTATGGAAATGAGATCCAAGTCGACAGACTTGTTTTCCTTGCATCCTTGATAGCCCTTAAATCTTCGGATATTAATATCATTTTGGGTATGGACTGGATGTCAGCTCATCAAGCCAAAATTGATTGCTTCTCTAGGACTGTTCAACTCACCCATCCTTCGGGGAAGATAGTCAATGTCTTGACCCGAATAGCCAAGCGACAATTATATTCTCTTAACGCCAGCCCTTTGCCAGACCTTGAGGACGTTCCGGTAGTCCGTGACTTCCCAGATGTCTTTCCAGAGGAATTGCCAGGTGTTCCACCTGACAGGGATGTTGAGTTCGTAATAGATCTCATTCCAGGAACCGTTCCGATTGCTAGAAGACCCTATAAGATGGCACCCCTAGAACTAGCCGAGCTTAAGAAACAACTCGATGAATCCTTGAAAAAGGGTTTCATCCGCCCTAGTTCATCTCCGTGGGCTTGCCCCGTCCTATTCGTTAAGAAAAAGGATGGTACGGACCGGATGGTTGTAGATTACCGACCTGTCAATTTGGTCACAATCAAGAACAAATATCCACTTCCCAGGATCAACGACCTGTATGATCAGCTCGCTGGATCCTCAGTCTTCTCCAAGATGGATTTGAGGTTGGGCTACCATCAAATCAAAATCAGAAACGGGGACATTCCTAAAACGGCCTTTGTTACTCGCTATGGCCAATACGAGTACACCGTTATGTCCTTCAGATTAACCAACGCTCCAGCCACCTTTTCTCGGTTAATGAACTCAATCTTCATGGAGTATTTGGATAAATTCGTCGTGGTTTATCTCGATGATATACTCATCTACTCCAAGAACGAGGAAGAACATGCCGAACATCTAAGGCTAGTGTTGAAGAAACTTCGAGAGCATCGCCTTTATGCCAAATTCTCTAAATGTGAATTCTGGTTGTCAGAAGTGACCTATCTGGGTCATGTAATATCTGGTAAAGGTATTGCTGTTAACCCTGAGCGAGTTCAAGCCGTCCTTGATTGGACTCCGCCCGAATCAGTCAAGCAAGTTCGGAGTTTTCTAGGCTTAGCGAGCTATTGCCGTCGCTTTGTCGAGAACTTCTCCAAGGTTGCTAAACCTCTAACTGAACTCCTCAAGAAAGATAAGAAGTTCGAATGGACTCCACAATGTGAGCACAGCTTTCAGGAACTGAAAAGACGCCTGACCTCTGCTCCCGTACTGGTACCGCCAGACTTCTCCAAGGTCTTTGTTATCTACTGCGACGCCTCGCGACAAGGACTAGGTTGCATTCTCATGCAAGATCGACACGTAATTGCTTACGCTTCACGGCAATTGCACCCACATGAGGAGAATTATCCCACTCATGACCTAGAGCTTGCAGCCGTAGTCTATGCACTTAAGACCTGGCGACATTATCTCCTCGGTAATCGTTGCGAAATATTCACTGATCACCAAAGTCTGAAGTATATTTTCACCCAACCGGATTTGAATCTCAGGCAGAGACGTTGGGTTGAATTGATCACAGACTTCGACTTAGGGATAACCTATACCCCAGGGAAAGCCAACGTCATGGCTGATGCGCTAAGTCGTAAATCTTATTGTAACAACCTGATGTTACAACAAAGTCAACCGCTTCTCCATGAGGAATTTCGGAAGCTTAACCTTCACATTGTACCTCAAGGTTTTCTCTCCACCTTGGTGGCAAAACCTACCCTTACGGATCAAATTATCAACGCACAGAAGGTAGATCCAGGAATCTCCCGCATCAAGAGAAACATTCAGAAAGGAATTGCGAATTGTTTCTCCGTTAATGATCAAGGAGTCGTATACTTCGGGAATCGACTAGTAGTTCCCAAAGTGCGCAACCTAAGGCGATTAATCCTTAAGGAAGCTCATGAATCTCCTCTCACCATTCACCCCGGTAGCACAAAAATGTATCAGGACCTACGCCAGAGGTTCTGGTGGACTAGGATGAAGAGAGAAATCGCTCAGTATATTGCTAATTGCGACGTCTGTCGTCGTGTAAAAGCAGAGCATCAACGGCCTGCTGGCACCCTTCAACCATTAGCTATTCCTGAATGGAAATGGGATAAAATTGGTATGGATTTCATTACCGGTTTTCCCAGGACCAAAAGAGGGAATAATGCTATTTTCGTTGTGGTCGATCGTCTTTCCAAAGTAGCTCATTCTTACCTGTTCGTGAGAGTATAACCGCTAGTCAGCTGGCAGACTTATACATCTCCCGAATAGTGTCTCTTCATGGTGTCCCTTTGGAAATCAATTCGGATCGAGGAAGTCTTTTCACCTCTCAATTTTGGGAAAGTTTCCAAAATGCTATGGGAACCCGTCTCTCCTTTAGCACCGCTTTCCATCCTCAGTCAAGTGGTCAAGTGGAACGCGTCAATCAGATTCTAGAAGACATGCTTCGAGCCTCTGTTATCTCGTTCGGAATGGACTGGGAGAAGTGCCTTCCATTTGCCGAATTCGCTTACAACAACAGCTATCAATCCAGCTTGGGTAAAGCCCCTTTTGAAGTCCTCTATGGACGGCGATGTCGAACACCCCTTAACTGGTCAGAGACCGGGGAAAGACAATTCTTTGGCCCGGATATGATTCAGGAAGCAGAAGAACAAGTTCGTATCGTTCGTGAAAAGTTGAAAACAGCCCAATCTCGTCAAAAGAGTCAATATGACCGAAAACATAAGGCTATGACTTTCGAGGTTGACGAGAAGGCTTATCTTCGGGTCACCCCTCTGAAGGGAACCCATCGTTTCGGTATCAAAGGCAAATTGGCTCCTCGTTACATTGGACCTTTTCGCATTCTTGCCAAACGAGGAGAAGTTGCCTACCAATTGGAACTACCTCCGCACTTCTCCAGAGTTCACGATGTCTTCCACATTTCTCAACTCAGGCGTTGCTTCTCGGATCCTATCCGTGAAGTGGACCACGAAACGCTTGATCTCCAAGATAATCTTACCTATCGAGAGTACCCCATTCGTATCCTCGATCAAGCCGAACGTACCACGCGACGTCATAATATCAAGTTTCTCAAGGTTCAATGGTCGCACCATTCTGAAGATGAAGCAACCTGGGAAAGGGAGGATCGTCTTCGACTTAAATATCCCGCCTTCTTCCCGGAGGAACCCAAATCTCGGGACGAGATTCTTTTGAGTGGGGGTGAGTTGTCACACCCTAGCTAGTTATGCATTAGAGTGTTGCATCATGTTTACTCATTCATCAGAAACTTGAAATGGGGATGACAGAACCCCCAGTCCCCTCTGAAACCAACTAGGGTTTACTAAAATAATTTTTCAATGAACCTGAAATGCCCTTCTAAAATGCCCATCATTTTTGCCTTGGTTCAGAACCTCTGCCAAAAGTGGTGCACATTTTCCTAGGCCATCCTAGGGTTTTGAATTAAATCATAACTATTTGAATTTGGGCATTTAAAATTATATAAAATATTTAAATGCTCAAATATCTCCAAACTAAAATGTTTCATGTTGGAAATAATCCAACTATGGACCAGGAGTAGTTTGGTGATTTTTGGAGTTGCCTAGGTATTTTATTTAATTCAACAAAGTTGCAGTTATATGAAATAAAAACAGAAAACAGAAAAGAAAGGGGAAGACTTACCTGTGCGGCCCAGCCAGCTGGCCGGCCCAGCCAGCAACCGACCCAGCCCAGCACTGTAGCTCCCCGTCGTCTTCCTCCCCTCGCCCCGAAGCTGCTGCGTGCTCGCGCGCGCGCGGCTGCGCGGCCACCTCCTGCTTGCCGACGCCCTCCTGGCCGCATGGACGACGCCCGCAGCCCGTCCCGATCCCCCCTGCTCTCTCTCACTCTCCCCGGCTCTCTCCTTCCTCTCCCTCACTCTCTCTCTCTCTCACGGCCGAAGCTCACCGTCGCCGCCGTTCGCCTTAGCCACCGTCTCCGACCACCCCTCGCTTCCCCGACCAGCTCAGAAGCTCCGCCTCGACTCCTTCTTCCTCCCCACCGCTCCACGGGTCCCCGGAAGCCCTGCATCGCCGCCACGTCGCCGTTCCCCTCTTCGGACTCCGACCACCGTCGCCGTCAAATTCGTCGTCTCCGACGCGTCCCCGAGCCCGCTTCGACGCCCACTGCAACCGCGGTGAGCTACGCCACCGTTTCCCCCTTCTCCCCTGCTCTCTCCCGACCCCTAGGCCCTAGCCCCACCGCGGCCGAAAGCTTCACGCCGCCGGCGATGTCGCCGTCGTGGCCACGATCGCCGTAGCGCCCAACCGAGCACGCCATCGTGCTCCACATCTCACTAGGAGCACGTAGCACGCTCCAACACCCCCCCCCTAACACCCTGCAACACCGTTCCCGTGCACGACCGAACCCCGGCCGCCGCAGCCGAGCTCGCCGCCGTCGACTCCGGCCACCCCGACCCCAACGGACTCCGCCAAGAGCCACGGGTCGTCCTCAGCTTCACTCCGGTGGCCTCCGCGGTTCATTTGGTGGCCGAAACGACCAAAACCACTATCGCCGCCGCACTGATGGTCGCCGCCGGCCAGAACTCCGGCGAGCTGTCATGGCCTAGTTAATTAGCCTCTAAACCACCACCTACTGACGCTGACAAGTGGGCCCCAGGGCTTAGTCAAAGCTAACCAGCCCGGGTCAACACGGGATTAGCCCCTGTGTCACTGACGTGTGGACCCCACACGTCAGGTTTGACCCGAGCCAGCCCTGTTGACCTGCTGATGTCACTGTGACGTCAGGCTGACGCAGTAAATGATATTTCTAGATTTAAATTAAATCAGGAAATTCCAGAATATTAATTAAACTTCAAAAATTCATAACTTTTATTCTGTAACTCCAAATTGGACAAATTATATATGAAAAATGATCAGAAAAATCCAATCTATCCATCTGTACTATTTTCATGCATGATCCAACAAGTTAAATGGATGTTTTAATCAGAACAAGGAAAAGCACTTTAAAAGGCCATATTTGAAATTGAAATTTGAATCTTTGATTCAAATTTGTTCAAACCCTTCTGGCTTTAGTTGCATTAGCCCAACACACTCATATTGCCATGTTTCATGCATGCATCATATTGTTGCACATTGTTTGGTGATGCCTGTGTATCGTTATCCTTTACGACAGGATCTGTCCCCGAGGAGTACCGTGACTACCCTAACGAAGAACCGTATCCGTGCATCGAACCATCAGGCAAGCAACCAACCATTTGATCATATCGATACAATCCCATGTTCTCGCTCTTGCTCTCTTTTACTGCATTAAGACAACGCGATTCAAACTGCTGTGTGCTACGGTAGTTGAACCCATTTCCTCTGCATGACCTGTCATTGCCACAGTAACTAGATGAAACCCACTAGCATGTGTAGGAGTTGATTGAGCCATATGTATGTGTTGTTCCTACCTTGCTATGCCTGCTATGCTTAGAGTCGTGTCAGGTCTGGTTCATCTGGGTGATGGGCTAGAGTGAAATGATTATGACGGTAATGAGAGTGGTGTGGTGAACACGTTTTGGTAAAGGTATCGATGAGAGGCCATGTAGGAGTACATGGTGGGTTGTTTCATTGAAGCCGACCTTAAGCACTGAGATCTGTATGTGTGATTTAAGAATCAGCTACTACCATGCATTGGGCCCGAAACCAATGGACCCTCTCGACTTGTTATTCACCCTAGTTCTCCGTCCAGGAGTTGCAAGTAGTTTCTGGTGTTTGTAGCCTACTGGAGGCCGTGGACAGCGCTGACCGTAGGGGTGGGCTGTGATGCGGTAGGTACGTGGCCGGGTGTACCGAATACCCGTTAGGTATCTCGGGAACCCTGTTCACATCGTTCGGGGCCGTATGGGAAACCTCGGCCGGACTCCCTGCGGATGGAACCTGAATAGGCGATAAACCTGGACTGGAGGCTTAGGTGATTAGGTAGGTCGTGGCCGACACCCACGTTGGGCTTCCGCTTGAAGGTTGCCGAGTACATGTCGTGTAAACGACGGTAAGTGGTGAGAGCGTGTATGAAGAAGTACCCCCTGCAGGGTTAACATGATCTATTCGAATAGCCGCGTCCGCGGTAAAGGACTACTTGGTTGCCTATACAGTTCATAGACAAGTAAATGGAAACTATTAAAAGCCTCAAGATAAGTGTGAGTGCCGAGGATGGCTCTTCCGTAGGAAGACGGAGGTGGATCCTCGGTAGTGTATTGAAGTGGTGAGTAGTGGACTCGTGTGCGCAAAACTATTTCAAGTTGGAGTATCGTAGGATAGTCTAGCCAAGAGTCAAAGCTGGCTTGCTGCAATAACTCCACCAACCCTTCTTGATACTATGCATGTATGTAGGATCTGATGTAAGTCTTGCTGAGTACCTTTGTACTCATGTTGCTATAATCTACATGTTTACAGAAGACGCTGCAACCCCTTCTGATGGGTTCTATGTAGACGTTGACATCAACGAGTAGGCTAAAGACCCAGGTGGTGACCCTGAGCTTGTGAAGGACCACATAGTATAGCCAGGCTTTCCAAGCCTCTTTTATTTTACTAGTTGTCTGTACTCAGACAAGTTACTTCCGCTGTTGGCTTGTATGATTGTATGACTTGTATGTTGGGTCGTGAGACCCGTACCTTTTTTGTGTGTATGTTATGTATGGCTCACTGAGCCTTAAATAAAGTACTTGTGTCGTAGAGTCATGTTGTGATGCTTCGTTGTATTTGCACATATCGAGCATATTGTGTGTATGATTGAAATGCTTGGTATGTGTGGGATCTGACTATCTAGTTGTTTATCTTTAGTAGCCTCTCTTACCGGGAAATGTCTCCTAGTGTTACCGCTGAGCCATGGTAGCTTGCTACTGCTCTGGAACACTTAGGCTGGCCGGCATGTGTCCTTCTTCGTTCCTGTGTCTGTCCCTTCGGGGAAATGTCACGCTTTGAGTACCGGAGTCCTGTTAGCCCGCTACAGCCCGGTTTACCGGAGTCCTGCTAGCCCAGTGCTACAGCCCGGACCCACCTGCTGATGACCGACACGTTCGAAGCTGGGTCATGGATGCCTGTCCCTGTAAGTCTGTGCCACTTTGGGTTTACGACTAGTCATGTCAGCCCGGGCTCTTTATCATATGGATGCTAGCGACACTTTCATATACGCGAGCCAAAAGGCGCAAACGGTCCCGGGAAAAGGTAAGACGACACCCGTGGGGATACCGTGCGTGAGGCCGCAAAGTGATATGAGGTGTTACCAGCTAGATCGATGTGACATCGAGTCGGGGTCCTGACAGCCGGCCCTCCCCCTCCTCCACTCCTTTATATACGGGGGCACCTCTAGACACACAAGTTGATCAAGTTGATCGTCTCTTAGCCATGTGCAGTGCCCCCCTTCACCATAGTCCACCTCGATAATACTGTAGCGGTGCTTAGGCGAAGCCCTGCGTCGGTAGAACATCAATATCGTCACCACGCCATCGTGCTGACGGAACTCTTCCCCGACATTCTGCTGGATCGGAGTCCAGGGATCGTCATCGAGCTGAACGTGTGCTAGAACTCGGAGGTGTCGTACTTTCGGTGCTTGATCGGTCGGGCCGTGAAGACATACGACTACATCAACCGTGTTGTGCTAACGCTTCCTCTTTCGGTCTACGAGGGTACGTAGACAACACTCTCCCCTCTCGTTGCTATGCATCACCATGATCTTGCGTGTGCGTAGGACTATGTTCCCCAACACAACATATGTTCCCCAACACAACACACGTGCATCCCGGTGACGTCTCCTATGCCTTGATCCAGCAAGGGGAGAAGGAGAGGTTGGGGAAGACTCCGTCCAGCAGCAGCACGACGGCATGGTGGTGGTGGAGGAGCGCGGGACTCCAGCAGGGCTTCGCCAAGCACTACGAGAGACGAGGAGGGAGAGGAGTAGGGCTGCGCCAACAGGGAGATCAAATCGTGTGTTGGGCTGCCCCTTTGCCTCCACTATATATAGGGGAAGAGGGAGGGATGTGCCCCCTCCTAGGGTTCCCACCCCAAGGGGTGCGGCAGCCCTAGATCCCATCTAGGGTGGCGGACACAAGGGGGAGAGGGGGAGGCGCACCTAGGGTGGGCCTTAGGGCCCATATGCCCTAGGGTTTGCCCCCTTCCCCTCTTGGAGGCGCCTTGGGCCTTGGTGGGAGGCGCCCCAGCCCACCTAGGGGCTGGTCCCTTCCCACTATTGGCCCATGTATGCCTCCGGGGCCCGTGGCCCCTCCCGGTGGACCCCCGGACCCCTCCGGTGGTCCCGGTACACTACCGGTGATGCTCGGAACACTTCCGGTGGCCAAAACCATACTCCCTATATATCAATCTTTACCTCCGGACCATTCCGGAACTCCTCGTGATGTCCGGGATCTCATCCGGGACGCCGAACAACATTCGGTAACCGCGTACATACTTTCCCTATAACCCTAGCGCCATCGAACCTTAAGTGTGTAGACCCTACGGGCTCGGGAGTCATGCAGACATGGCCGAGACAACTCTCCGGTCAATAACCAACAGCGGGATCTGGATACCCATGTTGGTTCCCACATGCTCCACGATGATCTCATCGGATGAACCACGATGTCAAGAATTCAATCAATCCCGTATACAATTCCCTTTGTCTATCGGTACGATACTTGCCCGAGATTCGATCGTCGGTATCCCGATACCTTGTTCAATCTCATTACCGGCAAGTCTCTTTACTCGTTCTGTAACACATCATCCCGTGATCAACTCCTTGGTCACATTGTGCACATTATGATGATGTCCTACCGAGTGGGCCCAGAGATACCTCTCCGTTACATGGAGTGACAAATCCCAGTCTCGATTCGTGCCAACCCAACAGACACTTTCGGAGATACCCGTAGTGTACCTTTATAGCCACCCAGTTACGTTGTGACGTTTGGCACACCGAAAGCACTCCTACGGTATCCGGGAGTTGCACAATCTCATGGTCTAAGGAAATGATACTTGACATTAGAAAAGCTTTAGCATACGAACTACACGATCTTTGTGCTAGGCTTAGGATTGGGTCTTGTCCATCACATCATTCTCCTAATGATGTGATCCCGTTATCAACGACATCCAATGTCCATGGTTAGGAAACCGTAACCATCTATTGATCAACGAGCTAGTCAACTAGAGGCTTACTAGGGACATGGTGTTGTCTATGTATCCACACATGTATCTGAGTTTCCTATCAATACAATTCTACCATGGATAATAAACGATTATCATGAACAAGGAAATATAATAATAACCAATTTATTATTGCCTCTAGGGCATATTTCCAATAGTCTCCCACTTGCACTACAGTCAATAATCTAGTTCACATCACCATGTGACCAACATCCAAGAGTCTACTAGACTCAATGATCTAGTTCACATCACTATGTGATAAACACTCAAAGAGTTCTGGGTTTGATCATGTTATGCTTGTGAGAGAGGTTGTAGTCAACGGGTCTTGCCATATTTAGATCCCTATGTATTTCGCAAAACTTTATGTCATATCGTAGATGCTGCTACCACGTTCCACTTGGAGCTATTCCAAATTGTTGCTCCATATACGTATCCGGTATCTCTACTCAGAGCTATCTGGATAGGTGTTAAGCTTGCATCGACGTAACTCTTTACGTCGAACTCTTTATCATCTCCATAACCGAGAAACATTTCCTTATTCCTCTAAGGATAACTTTGACTGCTATCTGGTGATCCATTCCTAGATCACCTTTGTACCCTCTTGCCAGACATGTGGCAAGGCACACATCAGATGCGGTACTCAGCATGGCATACCGTATAGAGCCTATGACAAAAGCATAGGGGACGACCTTCGTCCTTCCTCTTTCATCTGCCGTGGTCAATCTTCGAGTCTTACTCAACTTCACACCTTACAACTCAGGTAAGAACCCCTTCTTTGACTGATCTATTTTGAACTCCTTTAAAAACATGTCAAGGTGTGCGTTCTTTGAAAATATCATCAGGCATTTTGATCTATCTCTATAGATCTTGATGCCCAATATGTAAGCAGCTTTATCCAGGTCTTCCTTTGAAAATCACTCTTCAAACAACCATTTATGCTTTCCAGAAATTCTACATCATTTGGAATCAACAATATGTCATCCACATATACTTATCAGAAATGTTGTAGTGCTCCCACTCACTTTCTTGTAAATACAAGTTTCTAGCAAACGTTGTATAAACCTAAAAGCTTTGATCACTCCATCAAAGTATATATTCTGACTCCGAGATGCTTGCTCTAGTCCATAGAAGGATTGCTGGAGCCAGCATACCTTTTAGCATCCTTAGGATCGACAAAACCTTTTATTGTATCACATACAACTTTTTCTTACGAAAACTGGTAAGAAAACTTATTTTGGCATCCATCTGTCAGATTTCATAATCGAAAAATACTGCTAATGCTAACATGATTCTGACAGACTTAAGCATCGCTACGAGTGAGAAATTCTCATCGTAGTCAACTCCTTGAACTTGTGAAAAGACTCTTTCCCACAAGTCGAGCTTCATAGACGGTAGCATTACCGTCCACGTCTGTCTTCTTCTTAAAGATCCATTTATCTCAATGGCTCGCTGATCATCGGGCAAGTCCACCAAAGTCGATACTCTATTCTGATACATGGATCCTATCTCGGATTTCATGGCTTCTAACCTTTTGTCGGAATACGGGCCCACCATCACTTCTGCATAGCTCGTAGGTTCATTGTTGTCCAACAACATGATATCTGAGACAGGATTACCGTACCACTCAGGAGTAGTACATATCCTTGTCGACCTACGAGGTTCGATAGCAACTTGATCCGAAGCTTCATGATCACTATCATTAACTTCCTATTCAACAGACGTAGGCGCCACAGAAGACATCTTTCTGTGTTGCATCACTTTCTGGTTGAAATAAAGGTTCGACAACCTCATCAAGTTCTATCTTCCTCCCACTCAATTCTTTCGAGAGAAACTCCTTCTCGAGAAAGGACCCGTTCTTAGCGACAAACAATTTGCCCTCGGATCTGAGATAGAAGGTATACCCAACTGTCACCTTTGGGTATCCTATGAAGATGTGTTTGTCCGCTTTGAGTTCGAGCTTCTCCGGCTGAAGCCTTAAGCATCGCAGCCCCAAACATTAAGAAACGACAACTTTGGTTTCTTGCCAAACCAATGTTCATACGGTGTCGTCTCAATGGACTTATATGGTGTCCTATCTAAAGTGAATGCAGCTGTCTCTAATGCATAACCTCAAAATAATAGCGGTAGATCAGTAAGAGACATCATAGATCGCACCATATCTCATAAGGTTCAATTACGACGTCCGGACACACCATTACCCTGTGGTGTTCCAGGTGGCTTCAACTGTGAAACAATTCCACAATGTCTCAAGTGTTTACCAAACTCATAACTCAGAAATTCTCATTGATCAGATCGTAGGAATTTGATCTTCTTGTTATGATGGTTCTTAACTTCACTCTGAAATCGCTTGAACTTTTCAAACGTTTCAGTCTTGTGCTTCATTAAGTAAATATACCTATATCTACTCAAATCATCAGTGAAGACGAGAAAATAGCGATATCCACCGCACGCTTCAATTTTCATTGGATCACACGCATCAGCATGTATGATTTCCAACAAGTCACTTGCCCATTTCATTGTACCTCAAAACGGGGTCTTAGTCATCCTGCCCATGAGGCATGGCTCGCATGTGTCAAGCGATTCAAAATCAAGTGACTCCAAACATCCATCGATATGGAGTTTCTTCATGCATCTTAAGCCAATATGACCTAAGCGGCAGTGCCACAAGAAAGTGGTACTATCATTATTAACTCTACATCTTTTGGCGTGAACATGTGTATTACCATGACCGAGATTCAATGAACCATTCACATAGGGTGCATGACCATGAAAGGTATTATTCATGTAAACAGAATAACCATTATTCTCTAACTTAAATGAATAACCATATTGCAATGAACATGATCTAATCATATTCATGCTCAACATAGACACCTGATAACATTTATCTAGGTTCAATACTAATCCCGAAGGCAGATGGAGCGTGCGATGGTGATCTCATCAACTTTGGAAACACTTCCAACACACATCGTCACCTTGCCCTTAGCCAGTCTCTGTTTAGTCCGTAGCTTTTGCTTCAAGTCACCAATAATAGTAACTGAACCGGTATCCAATACCCAGGTGCTACCAGGAGTACTAGTGAGGTACACATTAATAACACGTATAAATTTTGTTGAAGTTGCCAGCCTTCTTATCTACCATGCATTTGGGGTAATTCCGCTGCCAGTGACCGTTCCCCTTACAATAGAAGCACTTAGTCTCGGGTTTGGGTTCAACCTTGGGTTCCTTCACTGGAGCGGCAATTGGTTTGCCATCCATGAAGTTTCCCTTCTAGCCCTTGCCCTTCTTGAAACCAGTGGTCTTGTTAAACCATCAACACTTGATGCTCCTTCTTGACTTCAACCTTTTGCGGTTTTAAGCACCGCGAACAGCTCCGGGATCAACTCCATCCCTTGCATGTCATAGTTCATCACGAAGATCTAGTAGCTTAGTGATAGTGGCTAGAGAACTCTATCAATCACTATCTTATCTGGAAGTTTAACTCCCACTTGATTTAAGTGATTGTAGCACCCAGACATTCTGAGCACATGCTCACTAGCTGAGCTATTCTCCTCCATCTTGTTGGCAAAAGAACTTGTCAGAGGTCTCACACCTCTCAACATGGGCATGAGCCTGAAATCCCAATTTCAGCTCTTGGAACATCTCATATGCTCTATGGCGTTCAAAACGTCATTGGAATCCCGATTCTAAGCCATAAAGTATGGTGCACTAAACTATCAAGTAGTCATCAGGATGTGTCCGTCAGGTATTCACAACATCCACAGACGACGTTGTAGGGGTTTACACATCGAGCGGTGCATAAAAGACGTAAGCCTTTTGTGTAGCAGTGAGGACATTCCTCGGACTACGGACCTAGTCCGCATCATTGCTTACAATATCTTTCAACTTAATCTTTCTCTAGGAACGTATTGAAACAGGGAGCTACAACGTGAGCTATTTATCTACAACATATTTGCAAAGACAATTTAGACTATGTTCATGATAATTGAGTTCATCTAATCAAATTATTTAATGAACTCCCACTCAGATAGACATCCCTCTAGTCATCTAAGTGAAACATGATCTGAATCGACTAGGCCATGTTCGATCATCACATGAGACGGACTAGTCATCAACGGTGAACATCTCATGTTGATCGTATCTTCTATACGACTCATGTTCGACTTTTCAGTCTTCCATGTTCCGAGGCCATGTCTGTACATGCTAGGCTCGTCAAGTCAACCTAAGTGTTTCGCATGTGTCCCGAGGCCATGTCTGTACATGCTAGGCTCGTCAACACCCGTTGTATTTGAATGTTAGAATCTATCACACCCGATCATCACGTGGTGCTTCGAAACAACGAACCTTTGCAACGGTGCACAGTTAGGGGGAACACTTTTCTTGAAATTTTAGTGAGGGATCATCTTATTTAAGCTACCGCCGTTCTAAGCAAATAAGATGTAAAACATGATAAACATCACATGCAATCAAATAGTGACATGATATGGCCAATATCATTTTGCTCCTTTTGATCTCCATCTTCGGGGCTCCATGATCATCGTTGTCACCGGCATGACACCATGATCTCCATCATCGTGTCTTCTTGAAGTTGTCTCGTCATCTATTACTTCTACTACTATGGTTAATGCTTTAGCAATAAAGTAAAGTAATTACATGACGTTTAAGTTGACACGCAGGTCATAAATAAATTAAGACAACTCCTATGGCTCCTGCCGGTTGTCATACTCATCGACATGCAAGTCGTGATTCCTATTACAAGAACATGATCAATCTCATACATCACATATATCATTCATCACATCCTTTTGGCCATATCACATCACACGGCATATGCTGCAAAAACAAGTTAGACGTCCTCTAATTGTTGTTGCAAGTTTTTACGTGGCTGCTATAGGTTTCTAGCAAGAACGTTTCTTACCTACGCGAAAACCACAACGTGATATGCCAATTTCTATTTACCCTTCATAAGGACCCTTTCATCGAATCCGATCCAACTAAAGTGGGAGACACAGACACCCGCTAGCCACCTTATGCAACTAGTGCATGTCAGTCAGTGGAACCAGTCTCACGTAAGTGTACGTGTAAGGTCGGTCCGGGCCGCTTCATCCCACGATGCCGCCGAATCAAGATAAGACTAGTAACGGCAAGTAAATTGACAATATCGACGCCCACAACTGCTTTGTGTTCTACTCGTGCATAGAAACTACGCATAAACCTGGCTCTGATACCACTGTTGGGGATCGTAGCAGAAATTTAAAATTTTCTACGCATCACCAAGATCAATCTATGGAGTAATCTAGCAATGACGGGAAGGAGAGTGCGTCTACATACCCTTGTAGATCGCTAAGCGGAAGTGCTGCAAGAACGTGGATGAAGGAGTCGTACTCACAGCGATTTAGATTGCGGTTGATTCCGATCTAAGCGCCGAACAACGGCGCCTCCGCGTTCAACACACGTGCAGCCCGGTGACGTCTCCTACGCCTTGATCCAGCAAGGTGAGAAGGAGAGGTTGGGGAAGACTCCATCCAGCAGCAGCACGACGGCGTGGTGGTGGTGGAGGAGCGCGGGACTCCAGCAGGGCTTCGCCAAGCACTACGAGAGACGAGGAGGGAGAGGAGTAGGGCTGCGCCAACAGGGAGATCGAATCGTGTGTTGGGCTGCCCCTTTGCCTCCACTATATATAGGGGAAGAGGGAGGGCTGTGCCCCCTCCTAGGTTTCCCACCCCAAGGGGTCCGGCAGCCCTAGATCCCATCTAGGGTGGCGGCCACAAGCGGGAGAGGAGGAGGCGCACCTGGGGTGGGCCTTAGGGCCCATCTGCCCTAGGGTTTGCCCCCTTCCCCTCTTGAAGGCGCCTTGGGCCTTGGTGGGAGGCGCCCCAGCCCACCAAGGGGCTGGTCCCTTCCCACTATTGGCCCATGTATGCCTCTGGGGCCCGTGGCCCCTCCCGATGGACCCCCGGACCCCTCCGGTGGTCCCGGTACACTACCGGTGATGCCCGGAGCACTTCCGGTGGCCAAAACCATACTTCCTATATATCAATCTTCACCTCCGGACCATTCCGGAACTCCTCGTGATGTCCGGGATCTCATCCGGGACTCCTAACAACATTTGGTAACCGCGTACATACTTTCCCTATAACCCTAGCGTCATCGAACCTTAAGTGTGTAGACCCTACGGGCTCGGGAGTCATGCAGACATGGCCGAGACAACTCTCCGGTCAATAACCAACAGCGGGATATGGATACCCATGTTGGTTCCCACATGCTCCACGATGGTCTCATCAGATGAACCACGATGTCAAGAATTCAATCAATCCCGTATACAATTCCCTTTGTCTATCGGTACGATACTTGCCCGAGATTCGATCGTCGGTATCCCGATACCTTGTTCAATCTCGTTACCGGCAAGTCTCTTTACTCATTCCGTAACACATCATCCCGTGATCAACTCCTTGGTCACATTGTGCACATTATGATGATGTCTTACCGAGTGGGCCCAGAGATACCTCTCCGTTACATGGAGTGACAAATCCCAGTCTCGATTCGTGCCAACCCAACAGACACTTTCAGAGATACCTGTAGTGTACCTTTATAGCCACCCAGTTACGTTGTGATGTTTGGCACACCGAAAGCACTCCTACGGTATCCGGGAGTTGCACAATCTCATGGTCTAAGAAATGATACTTGACATTAGAAAAGCTTTAGCATACGAACTACACGATCTTTGTGCTAGGCTTAGGATTGGGTCTTGTCCATCACATCATTCTCCTAATGATGTGATCCCGTTATCAACGACATCCAATGTCCATGGTCAGGAAACCGTAACCATCTATTGATCAACGAGCTAGTCAACTAGAGGCTTACTAGGGACATGGTGTTGTCTATGTATCCACACATGTATCTGAGTTTCCTAACAATACAATTCTAGCATGGATAATAAATGATTATCATGAACAAGGAAAAATCATAACAACCAATTTATTATTGCCTCTAGGGCATATTTCCAACAGTAGAGAGATAAATTCATGCAATATGAAATAAACCCCATCTTGTTATCCTCGATGGCAACGATGCAATACGTGCCTTGCTGCCCCTTCTGTCACTGGGAAAGGACACCGCAAGACCGAACCCAAAGCTAAGCACTTCTCCCATGGCAAGAACTACCAATCTAGTTGGCCAAACCAAACGGATAATTCGAAGAGACTTGCAAAGATAACCAATCATACAAAAAAGAATTCAGAGAAGACTCAAATATTATCCATCAAATATTATCTCAACAAACACACCGCAAAAAGAAGATTACATCGAATAGATCTCCACGAGAGAGGGGGAGAACTTTGTATTGAGATTCAAAGAGAGAGAAGAAGCCATCTAGCTACTAACTATGGACCCCGAAGGTCTGAGGTAAACTACTCACACTTCATCGGAGGGGCTAGGATGATGTAGAAGTCCTCCGCGATGACGGCCCTCTTCCGGCGGAGCTCCGGAGCAGGCCCCAAGATGGGATCTCGTGGATACAGAAAGTTGCGGCGGTGGAATTAGGTTTTTGGCTCATGTTCTGATCGTTTGGGGGTACGTAGGTATATATAGGAGGAAGGAGTACGTCGGTGGAGCTCTGAGGGGCCCACGAGGTAGGGGGGTGCCCCCTACCCTCGTGACCGCCTCTCTGATGCCTTGGCGTAGGGTCCAAGTCTCCTGGATCACGTTCGGTGAGAAAATCATGTTTCCGAAGGTTTCATTCCGTTTGGACTCCGTTTGATATTCCGTTTCTTCGAAACACTGAAATAGGCAAAGAAACAACAATTCTGGGTTGGGCCTCCGGTTAATAGGTTAGTCCCAAAAATAATATAAAAGTGGAAAATAAAGCCCAATATAGTCCAAAACAGTAGATAATATAGCCTGGAGCAATAAAAAATTATAGGTACGTTGGAGACGTATCAATCATACTTACGAAAGATATTAAAAAGGTGAAGCGTATGAGACAAACTCAATTCCATTTTTTATAGTTTTCTTTTATAAACTAAACTAGTGACAAAACAAGAAACTAAAAGACTCGATTGCAAGAACTAAAGATATACCTTCAAGCGTTAACCTCCCCGGCAACGGCGCCAGAAAAGAGATTGATGTCTACTACACAACCTTCTTCTTGTAGACGTTGTTGGGCCTCCAAGTGCAAAGGTTTGTAGGACAGTAGCAAATTTCCCTCAAGTGGATGACCTAAGGTTTATCAATCCGTAGGAGGCGTAGGATGAAGATGGTCTCTCTCAAGCAACCCTGCAACCAAATAACAAAGAGTCTCTTGTGTCCCCAACACACCCAATACAATAGTAAATTGTATAGGTGCACTAGTTCGGCGAAGAGATGGTGATACAAGTGGTATATGGATAGTAGATATGGGTATCTGTAATCTGAAAATATAAAAACAGCAAGGTAGCAAGTGATAAAAGTGATCATAAACGGTATTGCAATGATAGGAAACAAGGCCTAGGGTTCATACTTTCACTAGTGCAAGAACTCTCAACAATAATAACATAATTGGATCACATAACTACCCCTCAACATGCAACAAAGAGTCACTCCAAAGTCACTAATAGCGGAGAACGAACGAAGAGATTATGGTAGGGTATGAAACCACCTCAAAGTTATTCTTTCCAATCAATCCGTTGGGTTATTCCTATAAGTGTCCCAAACAGCCCTAGAGTTCGTACTAGAATAACACCTTAAGGCACAAATCAATCAAAACCCTAATGTCACCTAGATACTCCAATGTCACCTCAAGTATCCATGGGTATGATTATACGATATGCATCACACAATCTCAGATTCATCTATTCAACCAACACAAAGGACCTCAAAGAGTGCCCCAAAGTTTCTACCGGAGAATCACGATGAAAACGTGTGCCAACCCCTATGCATAGGTTCATGGGCGGAACCCGCAAGTTGATCACCAAAATATACATCAAGTGAATCATGTGGTATCCCATTGTCACCACAGATACGCACGGCAAGACATACATCAAGTGTTCTCAAATCTTTAAAGACTCAATCCGATAAGATTACTTCAAAGGGGAAACTCAATTCATTACAAGAGAGAAGAGGGGGAGGAGAAACACAAGATCCAACAATAATAGCAAAGCTCGCGATACATCAAGATCGTACCACCTCAAGAACACGAGAGAGAGAGAGAGAGAGAGAGAGAGAGAGAGAGATCAAACACATAGCTATTGGTACATACCCTCAGCCCCGAGGGAGAACTACTCCCTCCTCGTCATGGAGAGCACCGGGATGATGAAGATGGCCACCGGAGAAGGATTGCCCCCTCCGGCAGGGTGCCGGAACGGGTCTAGATTGGCTTTCGGTCGCTACGGAGGCTTATGGCGGCGGAACTCCCGATCTATTGTGCTCACAGATGTTTTTAGGGTATATGGAGATATATAGGCGGAAGAAGTACGTCAGGGGGGCACGAGGGGTTCATGAGAGTGGAGGGCGCGCCCAGGGGGGTGGGCGCCCCCCTGCCTCGTGGCCTCCTCGCAGGTCCCCCGACGTGCACTCCAAGTCTTCTGGGCTTCTTTCCTTCCAAAAAAGAGTCCCGTGAAGTTTTAGGTCAAATGGACTCCGTTTGATTTTCCTTTTCTTCGAAACCCTAAAACAGAAACTGGCACTGGGCTCTGGGTTAATAGGTTAGTAACAAAAATGATATAAAAGTGTATAATAAAGCCCATAAACATTCAAAACAGTAGATAATATAGCATGGAGCAATCAAAAATTATATCACTCCGTTGGTCGCTCGGGCCTCGCTGCCTGGGTGCCGGCGTTGCATTGGCGGCCCGGGTGCAGGTGCTGACAAGCTCGTCCGCACGACGTCTCACGTCGTTCGTTATTGTCGGCTTCATCTCGGACTCCGCCGCCACCACGCCTCCACCGAGCGGTGTCCCGGACCTTGCGCGCGATCGGCTTGATCTCCCACTCGTAGCCGCGATCCACCTCATCTACGCTGCGTGACCGACCTGGCCCGTCGGTTACGCGCGCCTCCGCAGGTCCCATGAAGATCGTCCCCGAGTTCAGTGCCCTCTCCACCGATCGAGCATTGGGCTGCCGCTGCATCGTCCCGTTGAGCCGCAGCGCCGCCGCCCCGTGGTTCTCCTCGCGGCTGCATCGACTCATGTGTCGCCCCTTTAGTCCGTTGTGTCGCGATACGCGGTCCCGCCGCCGCCCCGAGGCCGTCCCCGCGGTTGCATCGACTCGCGAACCACCGTTGTGTCGCCCCTTCGGGCCGCAACATCATGGCTCGCGGTCCCCGCCGCTGCCCAGAGGTCTTCCCGCCGTCGCCCTGACCCGCCTGCCGCCGCTACGTCGCCCCTTTGGGCCGTAGCGCCGCAGCCCGCGGTCCGCTCCGCCGTCACCGCGCATTGACCTCCCATGGTATGCGCCGCGCCGTCTTCCTTGGCGCGGGAACGCCACCATCCCTGCTGGTCTTCGTCGCGCTGTCAGGGTTCTTCGCATACTTCGAGCATTGTCGTCGCGCGTCTAACATGGTCGTCGCCGCCGCTCTTCTTTGGTCGCCGCTGCCGCTACCCCCGTAGCCGCTGCAGCCGCCCATCCACCCCCTTTGTCTTCGTCCAGCACCAGCCAGTCGCCAGCGTTGCTGTCATCTACCCTGACCGCTTCATCTACTCCAACAACCGCGGGTGACATTGGCCTCACGCTGATTGGTGCCGCAACCATCATCGAGTCCTTCTCTGCTGGCCTCTCCGACTTCTTCGACATGGCGTACAGCTCGTGCAGGTCCCAGTCTCCGCATGCCCGGTGCTGGCAACACCGATGCATGCCTTCATCCACGACGTGTCCTCGGGCCTAGCAAGCCTGGTCGGCACTTCGTCAACTTCGTCTTTGTCTATTTACGCATGCCCGGTGCTGGCAACACCGGTGCGTGCCTTCGTCTACGATGTGTCCCCGGGTTTGGCAAACCTGCCGCAGCGCGTCGTCAACAACATCTCCTTACCGGCGCACCACTACTTTGACACCACTGCGCCCATGCTAACTTGGCGCCCCCTTGCGCCCGCGGCTCCACGGCGACTTCCTCGACACCGTCCACCCCAACTCGACATCGACCACGGCATTCTTCGCACGGCTACCTCGACAAGGCTACACCACCCACGCTCTCGGCTACCTCGACAACGGCACAAAGGGATATCATCTGCTTGAGCAACTCATCGGCTTCCTCTACAGTCAATGCATCCGCGATGCGACACCATCCACGACGCTCCCGCTACGACTGCGGGGGGATGTCAGCCTGTCGGCTGATACTCTCTCCAGTCTGACCGTCCGCGACACTCCTGTTGTTCGCAACGCTATCGCTACGACTGCGGGGGGATGTTAGAAATATATTTGGGATACATGTATTTGGTAGTCTAGGATTTGTAATCCGTCTCCTACCTTATCTCTAGGAGAGGCGTCTTGCCCTCCAAGTCTTGTACTCAATATATACTCGCCCTCGAGGCTCAATAATACATCCATCATATTCCACCAATCTCCTCTCTTTCCCTTCTAACAATCTCTATCAGATCTCACTCTCGTAAGTGAGCGTGAAGGGATTGACAACCCCTTTATCATGTTGGTTGCGAGGTTCTTATTTTTTGTGTAGGTTCGAGGTGACTTGCGTGTAGTCTCCTACTGGATTGATACCTTGTATTTCAAAAACTGAGGGAAATACTTACGCTACTTTGCTGCATCACCCTTTCCTCTTCAAGGGAAAACCGACGCAATGCTCAAGAGGTAGCAAGAAGGATTTATGGTGCCGTTGCCGGGGAGATCTACATACAAGTCAAGACATACCAAGTACCTATCACAAACTCTTATCCCTCGCATTACATTATTTTCCATTTGCCTCTCGTTTTCCTCTCCCCCACTTCACCCTTGCCGTTTTATTTGCCCTCTTTTTCCGTTCTCCTCATTTTCGCTCGCTTCTTGTGTGCTTGTGTGTTGGATTGTTTGCCATGATGGCTTTACCAAAAAGTGTTGATCCACACCTTAGAAGGTTGGAAGAAATTGAAAACAATGTTAGAAGTTTTATGTCCTTGCAGTTTGAGCATAATAATTTCTTCAGAAATGAGCTTAAAGAACAAAAAAGTTTTATGGGGTACATGAATAAAGAGCTCGATGATATGTCTAAAGAATTTTATGGTTTGAAATCTCAGTTCGCTCATCTTGAGAACTTAATAGCCCAAATTTCGGATAAGCAGGCCACCTTAGTTAATAAGATGGCCGCCAAACCGGAAGAACTTGATGATAGTAAGGATGAAGATCTAAAAGTGATTGATGTGTCTCCTATTAAATCTTTGTTTTATAATATGAATCTTGATAATGATGGGACTGGAGATGAGTCAACTTTAGTTAAAAGGCGTCCCAATGATTCAGAGTTTTTAGATCTTGATGCAAAAATTAATAAAAGTGGGATTGAAGAGGTCAAAACTTTACTTAGCAATGAACCCACTATTTTGGATTTCAAGGGATTTAATTATGATAATTGCTCTTTGATAGATTTCATTTCCTTGTTACAATCCGTGCTAAATTCTCTGCATGCTTATAGTCAAAATAAAGCTTTTACCAAACATATCGTTGATGCTTTAATGCAATCTTATGAAGAAAAGCTTGAATTAGAAGTTTCTATCCCTAGAAAATTTCATGATGAGTGGGAACCTACTATTAAAATTAAAATTAAATATCATGAATTCTATGCTTTATCTGATTTGGGTGCTAGCGTTTCCATGATTCCAAAAACTTTGTGTGATGTGTTAGGTTTCCGTGAATTTGATGATTGTTCTCTAAATTTGCACCTCGCGGATTCCACTATTAAGAAACCTATGGGAAGGATTGATGATGTTCTTATTGTTGCAAATAGGAATTATGTGCCCGTAGATTTCATTGTTCTTGACATTGATTGCAATCCTACATGTCCCATTATTCTTGGTAGACCTTTCCTTAGAACGATTGGTGCAATTATTGATATGAAAGAAGGGAATATTAGATTCCAAAATCCGTTAAGGAAAGGCATGGAACACTTTCCTAGAAAGAAAATTAAATTACCTTATGAATCTATTATGAGAGACACTTATGGATTGCATACCAAAGATGATAATACCTAGATCTATTCTTGCTTTTATGCCTAGCTAGGGGCGTTAAACGATAGCGTTTGTTGGGAGGCAACCCAATTTTATTTTTGTTTATTGATTTTTGGTTCTGTTTAGTAATAAATAATTCATCTAGCCTCTGTTTAGATGTGGTTTTATGCTTTTAATTAGTGTTTGTGCCAAGTAGAACCTTTGGGAAGACTTGGTGGAAGTTTTTGCGATCTTGCTGTAAAAAACAAAAAAATTAGCGTTCACGAGATTTGCTGCCATCTTTTACTGGAGAGTGCGATTAGGTTGATTCTTTTAGAAGATGATTAATACACAAATTACTCACATCCACCAATTTATTTCAGAATTTTTGGGATTACAGAAGTATTCAAAACCTACAGATTACTATAGACTGATCTGTTTTTGATAGATTCTGTTTTTCGTGTGTTGTTTGCTTATTTTGATGAATCTATGCCTAGTATCAGAGGGTATGAACCATAGAGAAGTTGGATACAGTAGGTTTAACACCAATATAAATAAAGAATGAGTTTATTATAGTACCTTAAGTGGTGGTTTGTTTTCTTATACTAACGGAGCTCATGAGATTTTCTGTTGAGTTTTGTGTTGTGAAGTTTTCAAGTTTTGGGTGAAGATTTGATGGATTATGGAATAAGGAGTGGCAAGATCGTAAGCTTGGGGATGCCCAAGACACCCCAAGGTAAAATTCAAGGACAACCAAAAGCCTAAGCTTGGGGATGCCCCAGAAGGCATCCCCTCTTTCGTCTTCGTCCATCGGTAACTTTACTTGAGGCTATATTTTTATTCACCACATGATATGTGTTTTGCTTGGAGCGTCTTGTATGATTTGAGTCTTTGATTTTTAGTTTACCACAATCATCCTTGCTGTACACACCTTTTGGGAGAGACACACATGAATCGGAATTTATTAGAATACTCTATGTGCTTCACTTATATCTTTTGAGCTAGATAATTTTGCTCTAGTGCTTCACTTATATCTTATAGAGCACGGTGGTGGTTTTATTTTATAGAAATTATTGATCTCTCATGCTTCACTTATATTATTTTGAGATTCCTTTAGGATGTGTTTGGTAGCATGTATAGAGAGTGCATGAGCTTTAAAGTTCCCTACTCGACCCACTTTTTACTGTTTGGTAGCCTGCATGAGCTCTCCACAGCTATGTTGAACACAGCCCAAATAGCCCCGTAGCCTGCATGAGGAGCGAACACCCAAACAGTCGTTCGCTGCTCAGCATGGCTGGCTCGAACGCTCGAAAAAAATCCCACCGCGACCTTCCCCGTATTCTCCGTGACGTGCGCCTCCTCCCCGTCATCTCGGCGACGCGCCTCCTGCTCTGAACCGACGTGCTCACCATGGACCTGGTCGTTGGCTCTGCCCCAGCTTGCCGTTGGCCCTGGTCATTGCCGCCCTATATTGCCGCCAGCCCTGGTCAATGGCGCAGCTGGATGCTGAACTAGATCGCCGCTTTCCTTGGTCGCCGCTGCCCCAGATCGTTTCCCCAGTCCGCTGCTGCCCCAGATCGCCCTGGTCGTTGCAACCACTGGATGCTGCCCCAGATCGTGGATTAGCAAGCATCGGTAGATCATGGGCTAGCAAACATAATGAGATCTCATTTTTTTCCTCTAAATTGCCAAGGACAAGCGGCAAGAATAGTTACAATCGATGCATTACTGTGTTGGTTTCATCTCCTTGTGCTCAGTTAACCACCTGAAATAGCCTTTTTGTTTAGAATTGTATAGCTTTCCCCTGACGATTGCCTAACACTAGCAACTTTAATTTTGTATATGTAACACCCCGGATGTAACTTACCATATTTGTACTCCGACTCTTGCCATTCTCGGCTATAAGTTATGATATTCCCTCGTGGTTGGGTTTTGTCTTCATTTTGCTTTTTGTCCATGCCATGTATATCATATCATGTCATCATGTGCATCGCATTTGCATACGTGTTCGTCTCATGCATCCGAGCATTTTCCCCGTTGTCCGGTTGGTGATACGGCACTCCTATGTCCATCGGCGCCCCCTTTTGCCTCTTTTCGTGAGCGGGTGTTAAACATTCTCGGAATGGACCGAGATTTGCCAAGCGGCCTTGGTACACCACCGGTAGACCGCCTGTCAAGTTTCGTGCCATTTGGAGTCCGTTTGATACTCCAACGGTTAACCGAGGAACCGTAAAGGCCTCGTGTGTGTTGCAGCCCAACACCCCTCCAAAGTGGCCCAAAACCCATCCAAACCCCCTCCATCCTCGCGGCCGTTCGATCATGATCGCGTGGCCGAAAACCGCACTCCATTTGGACTCTCCTAGCTCCCCCTACCTACAAATATGTGCACTCCTCCGAATTTTCGGGCGAAAACCTAGATCTCCCCCCTCCTCGCGCCGCCGGACAAGTTCGCTCTGGCCGGACGCGTCCGCCACCGCCACCGCACCAACGGGACACCGCCACGTGTCGCCACCACCACCGCCACCGTTACCGGCCCGCGAGCCTAGGTCC
>NC_057803.1:40743305-40745730 GCF_018294505.1 Triticum aestivum
CATCGCCACCCGCCGTCTCCGGCAGCCCGGACCCCGGCGCCAACCACTGGAGCTCCGCCGCATGTACCGCGGCGCCGCCCAGTCGTCCTCTCCACTCCGGCACCTCCTCACCAGCTCCGGCCAAAGCTCCGGCCACCTCCTCCCGACGAGCTCCGGCGAGATCCACTCAACTCTGGTGAACCTCGAAGTCCACGCGCGCCCGGATCTGTATCTGGAGATTAAGGTTGACTTTGAAATATCCCTAAGTCCTTTTATTTTTACATCCTAGAGCTCTATTAATCATGTCATAACTCTGCATTCGTTGCTCCGTTTTGGGCGTGCCTTACATCAAAATGTTTCATCATGATGTCTTCTTCATTTTGTTCCATTGCACCATGCTTGTTTGAGTCCATATTGATGCCCAAATTGTTGTTGCAAGAGTGCTATAAAATGTTAGTTCCTCATTCTTATCAGATTATGAGCATATGTCATTTTTGCCATGATTAATGTGTGCTGCATATGAGCATGAGCTCTACATGTGTTTTGGTCTATGCCATGCCATCTTTACATGTGTGTATGCCATGTATTTTTGTGATCAATGTGGTGATTAGCACAAGCATGCAAAGTAGCTCTCATGATGTTGCTGATTTCAGGGACTTAGAATTTCACTAAGTCATTTCCCTGCTGTTATTCTAATGCCATGTATTCATGTTGCTACAGAGTGATCCATGCTTCTTTTGAGTATGTTCAGTTAGGATAATTTGGGCATATGGTTATGCTCTATCCATCCATGTCATTGTTTGCATTTATGGAGTACCCTAGCATGACTCAATCTTGCTCTACTTTTGATATAAAATGTTCCTGGCAGATTCTTTACGTGTTAATCAATTCTGCCAAGGTGGTTGTAGTAGATCCATGCATGCTATGGGATTGTTCTTGCCATGGTTAGCTTCTTGATCATGTCTTCTTGCTGGTAGTATGTTTAGTTTGTCATGCAATGCCTTTTGTTAAGTGCATCGAGCTCGCAGAGAGGCCTTCATAACTCTGTTTTTGCCATGTCCAGTTTTCTGCTAAGTCTCAATCTCTTAACGGAACTTGCTAAGTTTACATGGGTGCCATCATATCTTCTGATCCTTTTTGGCTTATGGTCAGTAAGGGACTTTTGTTATATGTTTTGAATAGATTCATGTCATGCCTTGTTTTGCCATGATATGTTCCTATAGCATGTTGTTATCTTGCTGTAAACGTTGCTACCTGATGTTAAATCCTGACATGTTAGTATTTTCACTAAGTCTGTGATGCTGATATCTTTTGCACTTTTGCCCTGCTTGTTTGAACCTGATCTTGTGTGATTTAGCCGTAGCTCATTGTTCATCTTTTGTCAAGAATCTTGAGTAGATCACGGCCATGTGCTTTGTTGTTATGTTGGAGTGCAGTAGCTTAGTTTCTTGTTGCATTCTAGATGGCATCATGCTGTTAATCGCAGAATTGTGCCATTCTTGTTTTGCTTGCCATTTGCAAACCGTGCATCCGATTCCCGTGATCTTTATATCGATTTCGATCAAAATCAACTCATCTTTCCAGCGGCACTCTTGGTTTGCCAAGTTGAGGCCTGATTCAATCTTCTCCTTCCGAAGCATGCATATGCATTGCATATCACATCCTGCATATCATGCCATGTTTTGCATCATGTTGCTTGCGCATTGCACCGTGGTTGATTGTTGTCTCCTTTGCTTGTGTTCTTGCCTTGGGTAGAGCCGGGAGACGAGTACATGATCGAGGAACCCGTTGAGTACGCTTACGAGGATCAAGCTTACGCCCAACTCGGAGAACTTTGCAGGCAAGATGACCATACCCTCAAAATCACTTGTATCTTTGCTTGCTAGTTGCTCGCTTTATTGCTATGCTGCGATACCTACCACATGCTTTATCATGCCTCCCATATTGCCATGTCAAGCCTCTAACCCACCTTGTCCTAGCAAACCATTGTTTGGCTATGTTACCGCTTTGCTCAGCCCCTCTTATAGCATTGCTAGTTGCAGGTGAAGATTGGAGTTTATTCCTTGTTGGAACATGTTTATTGTTGGGATATCATTATTATATCTTGTTTACTTTAATGCACCTATATTCTTGTTAAAGGGTGGAAGGCTCGGCCTTATGCCTGGTGTTTTGTTCCACTCTTGCCACCCTAGTTTCCGTCATACCGGTGTTATGTTCCTTGATTTTGCGTTCCTTACGCGGTTGGGTTATAATGGGAACCCCTTGACAGTTCTCCTTGAATAAAACTCCTCCAGCAAGGCCCAACCTCGGTTTTACCATTTGCCACCTAAGCCTTTTCCCTTGGGTTCCGCTAACTCAAGGGTCATCATTATTTTAACCCCCCCCCCCCCCCGGGCCAGTGCTCCTCTGAGTGTTGGTCCGAAATGAGTAGACTACGGGGCCACCT
>NC_057803.1:40746022-40762450 GCF_018294505.1 Triticum aestivum
TGCGTTCCTTACGCGGTTGGGTTATAATGGGAACCCCTTGACAGTTCTCCTTGAATAAAACTCCTCCAGCAAGGCCCAACCTCGGTTTTACCATTTGCCACCTAAGCCTTTTCCCTTGGGTTCCGCTAACTCAAGGGTCATCATTATTTTAACCACCCCCCCCCCCCGGGCCAGTGCTCCTCTGAGTGTTGGTCCGAAATGAGTAGACTACGGGGCCACCTCCGGGCAACTTGAGGTTTGGTTTTACTCGTAGGATGTCTCATCCGGTGTGCCCTGAGAACGAGATACGTGCGACTCCTATCGAGATTTGTCGGCACATCTGGCAGCTTTGCTGGTCTTGTTTTACTATTGTCAAAATGTCTTGTAACCAGGATTCCGAGCCTGGTCGGGTCGTCCTGGGAGAAGGAATATCCTTCATTGATCGTGAGAGCTTGTGATGGGCTAAGTTGGGACACCCCTGTAGGGTTTTGAACTTTCAAGAGCCGTGCCCGCGGTTATGGGCAGATGGGAATTTGTTAATATCCGGTTGTAGAAAACCTGACACTTAACTTAATTAAAATGAATCAATCGCATGTGTAGCCGTGATGGTCTCTTTTCGGCGGAGTTCGGGAAGAGAACACAGTCTCGTGTTATGCTTGAACGTAAGTATTTTCAGGATCACTTCTTGATCTTTTTAGCTTCTCGACCGCGCTTTGTTTCTCTTCTCGCTCTCATTTGCATAAGTTTAGCCACCATATATGCTAGTGCTTGCTGCAGCTCCACCTCACCACCTTTCCTACCCATAAGCTTAAATAGTCTTGATCGTGAGGGTGTGAGATTGTTGAGTCCCCGTGACTCACAGATTACTTCCAAAACCAGATGCTGGTGCCGACGATGCCAGTCCAGGGGATGCGACCGAACTCAAGTGGGAGTTCAACAAGGATTCAGGATGTTACTATGTTTCCTTTCCAGACGATCAGTAGTGGAGCCCAGTTGGGGCAATCAGGGATCTATTGCATTAGGGGTTGTCTTTCTTTATTTTGGTTCCGTAGTCGGACCTTGATTGTATTCTGGATGATGTAATGCTATATTTATGTATTGTGTGAAGTGGCGATTGTAAGGCAACTCTTTATCTCTTTCTTATTCAGTACATGGGATGTGTAAAGATTACCCCTCTTGCGACATGCCTACTATGCGGTTGTGCCTCTAAGTCGTGCTCCGACACGTGGGAGTATAGCCGCATCGTGGGTGTTACAAGTTGGTAATCAGAGCCTTCCCCGACTTAGGAGCCCCCTGCTTGATCGAATCGTTGGCGTTGTTGAGTCTAGAAAAATGTTTTGAGTCTTATAGGATTATATATATTGGAGAGTAGGATTCTTTTTACTCCTCGGTCCCTTCGTTGCTCTGGTGAGGCTTCCTGACGTAGAGTTTTGCCTCTTCTCTTCTCAAATTTCACGAAAAAAAATTAGGATCACGTGGGTACCTTGGAATCGTTCCGATGGTTTTGTGATGAGAACATTGTTCTTGGTGCCTCCTGACATTTAGGGGTTGTGGCAGTGTCCCGGGGAGTTGAGCTCTGAGGTGTTGTCATCACAATTTTATCGTTGCAGTTCTGGAATGCCTGAGTTTCGCCGACATCAAAAATCTCTTTTATGCAGTTGTTGGTGAGATAACCTCGACGCCACCCAGTACTGGGGCGGGAGTTCGGGAGTATTGACATAACTAGTATAACGGATGCTTTTCGAAGGTTGAGGTAAATGATTTCCAAAGGTTTCTTGGTTATGTGTTGAAGGATGGATACAGCTGGATGTAGGATTTGCTAGTTTTGGGTGAGATATTATGCTTCCCCTGTATCCCCAACACCTGATTGCATAACCAGAAAATTTCGGGAGTTTCATAGGTGGGAATTCTTTTAGCTCTAGTATTTCTTCCCGCAGATATTTGGTTTGTGATTGGGTAATCCTTACCAATTATTTGTTCATATCCGTACCTTGTTGTTTTATTCATCTACCTCTATCTAAGTGGCTTATCAATTTATGGAAGTGTGATGATTTACTTTGGAATTCATTCGTTTATTCTTGTTCGAATGTTAAGGCTATATGTTGGAATTTCAATCCATTGATTCAGCTTGAATATATGTCTGTCAAGATGCTAACGGATGTCAACCTCTTTAGGATGGCTCCTCCAACGCGTCAGAATCCGGAACCTCCGCCACCACCTCCACCTCCGGAACCTCCGTCATGGCCTCCACCAACGCCAACACGCAGATGCTTATGCAACTCTTGCAAGAGCGTAACCAAGGAAATCAAGGCCATGGAAACAATCAAGTTCAGTTTGCTACCCTCAACCAGTTCCTCGCAAACCAGCCGAAGTCCTTCAGTAACTATGTCGAGGCCACAGACATTGACGATTGGCTCGTGGATATCTGCAAACATTTTGAGTGTAGCAACGTCAGGCCTGAGGACTTTGTCAAGTTTGCTTCGCTCAAACTCAAAGACCAAGTTGTTGAGTGGTATCAACAATATGAAGATTCTAGAGGAGGTCGTGTGATTACCTAGGATGATTTCCGCCGAGACTTCAAAGCTCACCACATTCCTTAAAGTGTTGTTGAGAGTAAGCGTGAGGAGTTCCGCAACCTGAAGCAAGGCAGCTTGTCTGTTTACCAATACAACATCCTGTTCCAGAGGCGCGCTCGCTTCGCCAAACAAGACGTCCCTGACGAGAAGAGCATGATTTATCAATTCAGAGGTGGTGTCGGTGTCAAAACCGGCGGATCTCGGGTAGGGGGTCCCGAATTGTGCGTCTAAGGTGGATGGTAATGGGAGGCAGGGGACACGATGTTTTACCCAGGTTCGGGCCCTATTGATGGAGGTAAAACCCTACATCCTGCTTGATTTATTCTTGATGATATGAGTATTACAAGAGTTGATCTACCACGAGATCGGAGAGGCTAAACCCTAGAAGCTAACCTATGGTATGATTGTATGTTGTCCTACGGACTAAAACCCTCCGGTTTATATAGACACCAGAGGGGGCTAGGGTTACACAAGGTCGGTTACAAAGGAGGAGATATACATATCCGTATTGCCTAGCTTGCCTTCCACGCCAAGTAGAGTCCCATCCGGACACGGGACGAAGTCTTCAAGCTTGTATCTTCATAGTCCAACAGTCCGGCCAAAGGATATAGTCCGGCTGTCCGGAGACCCCCTAGTCCAGGACTCCCTCGGTAGCCCCTGAACCAGGCTTCAATGATGATGAGTCCGGCGCGCAGTATTGTCTTCGGCATTGCAAGGCGGGTTCCTCCTCTGAATACACCACAGAAGAATTTGAATACAAGGATAGTGTCCGACCCTGCAAAATAAGTTCCACATACCACCGTAGAGAGAATAATATTTCCACAAATCTAATCTGCTGACACGATTTGGCAACATGACATTATGCCATGGCCCGGTGATTATTCGAACTGTTTCCTTTAACTAGCCCCGCACATAACGCGAGGCAGTTTCTTGACACGTCTTGTCAAAGCAGAGATCGTGTCCCCCTTATTAAGGGATTCTCATCAATACGGGCATGGGTAACCCAACCGCGCCATCGATTACGGTACTCGAGGGATAAGCCAGTTTTACCAGGCTAGTGGGGGCGCATAGTTTCGGTCGCCCTTATAAAAGGACAAGGTTTAACCTTTTTCTACCCATGCCTTCTTCCTCCTTGCTCATCCATTCTTGCGCACTCGAGCTCCAATGCCCAAGTCCACATCCTTCCCCTCAACCTTCTCCAATCATGTCCGGAGCAGGAGGCAAATGGATGGCTTCCTCCATTACAGAGGGACACATCAAGAAGCTGCGCGGAGCCAGATACTTAGCCGCGAATATCGCGCATCGGCTGCCCGCTGTGGGGCAGATCGTTCCTACCCCTGAACCTCACGAGAGGGTACTTTTCCTCCACCACTTCCTCCGTGGACTGGGGTTTCCCCTCCATCCATTCGTCCGTGGTCTCATGTTCTACTATGGGCTGGACTTCCATGATCTGGCCCCGAACTTCATCCTCAACATTTCGGCGTTTATCGTCGTGTGTGAGGCTTTCCTCCGCATCCGGCCCCACTTCGGCCTGTGGTTAAAGACCTTCAATATCAAGCCGAAGGTGGTTGGAGGCAAACAAGCAGAATGCAGCGGAGCCATGGTGGGCAAGATGCCCAACATTATATGGCTTGAAGGCTCCTTCGTGGAGACCATAAAGGGGTGGCAATCGGCGTGGTTCTACATCACCGAGCCGTGCGACACCAACTGGGTGGTGGCCCCTGAGTTTCGATCCGGAATCCCCACGCGGCTCACCTCCTGGAAAGAGAAGGGCCTATCCTGGGGTTCATCGGTGGAGCTGGATGGACTCCAAAAATGTATCCGGAATATGGCAAGCAAGAAGCTCAAGCTTGTCAACATAGTCCAGGTCATGCTCATCCGCCGGATCCTCCCGTGTCAACAACGGGATTTCAACTTATGGGAGTTCGACCCGGCCCAGCACCAGACTCTGCGAGCTCTTCGACATGATGCACAAGGACGTCTAGAGGGTGCTGTTCAAGGGCGCCGAGGTCCCTCCCTCTCTCACCGAGGACCACAGGCTAAGCGCGAAGCGCCTAGCGCATTCGGTGAGTTCTATACATCCGGTAGGATATTTTATTTCCCCTAGCTTAATCATGTGCAGGGTCTGAGCTCCATGCCTTTGACAGGACTGGGTGGAGATGTCGGGGCAGATTAACTGTCCAGCCCCTTTGCCCGAAGACACTGCGGACGCTCTCCTGACGGAGATGCTGACTCCGGCTCCTTACAAGGTGCCGGAGAAGACCAAGAAGGCCAAGGGAACCCGAAAGAGTTCCCGACGCCAGGTGTTATCGGACTCATCGTCCAATAACTCCGCGACGCACTCCTCCCCCGAAGACGAGGAGGAAGATGAATATGCTCCCCCTCCAGTCAGGGGAGACAAGAAAAGGAAGGTCGCCCCAACCGGGGGGCGAAGGGTCCAAGAAGGGAAGGACTCTCCTTCTGGACTACTCCACCACCGCCGCCGAAGGCGAAGACGAGTGGCTGCTCAGGGCCAAGCCCCTGGCGAATTCGTAAGTATTCGGATGCCAGAGTAACTCATAGCATACCTTTGTCGCACTGCTTCTCCTAACGCCGAATTATGATTATGCAGACCGCCCCGAGCCCGTATCGACGTATCGTCGGACGGCTCCCTGGGCTCGTCGAATATGGATAGCGATCCACTTCCGACCGCCACCTCCCCTTGCCCTACGGACAACACCGAGGTATTGTCTCAAGAGGCACCGGGTCGAGGGGAGACAGTCCCGGAGGCGCCTCAAGGCGACCTTCCGGATTCTGGGAGCAGAGGGAGCAAGGCTCCCGAGGGCTCCGTGTTCGGCCCTCAGCCGAACACCGCGCCGGAACCTCTAGTGGTTCCGGACTTAGGCATGCGGCCTCCTTCCAAAAGGGGCAAGACGCCTGTGCTGGTGACCTCTGTCCATCCAGAGGCACCGGACAGTCTCCTGGGAGTGCTTCGCAGCGCTTCCATCGACGAGGAGCACCTCACTATTATGAGTGCGGTGATCCAGAAGGTTCAGTACGCCAAGAGCGGACTGACTGAAGCCTGTGCCAGCCTTCTAACAGGCTTTGAGGTAAGTATTTCAAATATAGGAAAAATATGACTGCATAGACAGTAGCCCCTGATGCTCTGTTCGGTGTTCACAAAGAAAAGCCGAACAGAGGATCAAACAATATCGCAGGAGTCTAATATAAGTATGTCTATATGCGTATGCAGGTTTCGCTGCTGGCATCTGCCGCACTGACTGCGGAGGTCGCCGTACTGAAGCAGGACCTTAAAGGGTCCCAGGACGAGCTCGGCCTTGCTAAGAGGCAGCTCGAGGAGAACAAAGGTAAGTAGTACCTAGTCTATGGATATATATATAAAGAATGCGATTGCAAAATGACAGGATCATCGTAAATTTGCCAGGGGCCACGACCGAGGTGGCGACCCTGAAGCAAGTGCTATCCGAGGTCGAAAACAAAGCGGACAAGGAGTGCACCGAGCGGGAAAGGCATGAGGCACAGGTGGGCGAGGTGCAGCAAGAGCTCCATGCTCTCGTGACGAAGCACAAGGTGTTGGAGCTTGACTTGAAGACGCGAGAGTCCGAGCTTGCCACGTCCCTTGAGAGTGCAAAGAGTGCCAAGGCCGAAGCCCAAAAGGCCCTCCAGGAGATTGATGCGATGAAGAAGATAGCGGCGGGTAAGGCATTCTATATGCAAAGCAAGCATGTGAAAGTAAATTACTTGTAATTACCCGAATCCGGAGCTCTCCAGGAGCATTCACAGATTTGCCCCGTAGCGTGTCCGATGCCGCACAGTTTTACCAGGCCGAGGAGGGAAGCTCAACGAAGAAGTTGTTCTGGTCTCAGTATACTGGGACCGAACACCCGATGCCTCTGAGCGACCAGCTGAAGCAGCTGGTCGAGCTGCACAAGGCGGCCGAACAGGCCATGAAGGGCTTTATAGTCCGGATGTGGCCTGGCGATGCCCTTCCCAACAGCTACTTGGGCCTGGTGAGGCGGCTTATGGATGTCTGCCCACGGCTGGAAGTCGTCAAGCGGTCCGTCTGCATCGAAGGTGCACGCCGGGCTTTCGCCCGTGTGAAGGTGCAATGGGCCAAGATGGACGCCGTGAAGCTGGTGAAGGAAGGGCCGCCGCAGGGCAAGGAGCATCGCCACCCCGAGATGTACTATGAGGGTGTCCTGAAGGGTGCCCGTCTCGTAGCGGACGAGTGTGCAAAAGATGTAATATTTGAATGAACTTGCTCGTGTAATCCTGTATTATGAAAACTTGTTCATATGCGCTATGCAACGCTTGTCTGAATTTAAAATATTACCTTCTGTTTGGTTGTTTATCAAATCTGAGAGATGGCTAGTCGTCGGCTTCTGCCCCCATGCCACGAGTGCTGGGGTGTTCGGGATAAACCTGAGCACTCTTGTTCCCATTGTTGGGTCCTTCGAGGGAGGTGCTCAGCACAACGAACAAGGCAATCGGACTATAATGCGTTATCACTCTCACTTAGCCATAGAATTCTATAATTTTAATTTTCGGCAAAGCCCCTAGTCTTCGGAAGGCCGAATTCGGGGCATGATACACGCCTTAAGCCGGACAGGGCCGACTCCTCGCTCTAAGCGGCATAAGTCTTTAGGGACTTGAAACCTCTCGAACAGCGACCAGTCTCTCGCCTTATCATGACAGTCAGTTTTAGCTTTCTCTACTAAGGTGCTTAGCCCAGCAGAACCGGGGCACAATCGCAGTAGTTCTCCCAGTGCTACCTTAGCCGATATAGCGGAATGTAAGGTACCAAAACATGGGAGCCGGGCAAACCCAACTATTAACCCAAGACATGATTCGGAGCTGATGCATATAGTGCTATAAGTTCGGGGTGCCGCACTGTCGAAAGTGTTCGGACTTCTCACGCCATATTATGGGGTATGCTTAAGCCCCTAGCGTATTGGCCGTACCATAGTGTACGGGTGCTAGATGTCGTGAATGAACATATATATATATAAAGGAAGAATGCAATAATAGTCTTAATGATATGCATTGTTTATTCAAAAAGGTGTGTTAAAGCAGAATGATACAAGTAGTGCGATAAGCAAAAAGTAGGAGTGTTTGACATGTCCCTTCCAAGGGCAAGCTGAGGAATAGTATTAAAGCAAATATTTCACTCGTTATCGTCATGCACCTGGGAGTTTTGTGGTGTGACATAGCTTTTTGCCTCCTTGGTTGCTGCATCATGTGTTCGGCGATCATGCTGCCGGACAGGGTTTCTAGATATTAAAGCCCTGAAACAAGAAACATAACAAAGCGGGAAGCCCCTAGTGCGGTTTAAGCTGCGTCTTGGGGCGTGCCATAGTTGTGCCCCCCTCCCCACCTGTGCCCATGGTATTTTTAATGCGTAATTATGTATGCGTGGCACGGATTTCTCCGTTTGGCTGGGACCGGGGTGGGGCCGCATTGCTATGCAAGCTCGGAACGTGCCAGGTGGTCCAGTTGCCGATTACTCCAGGCGCGCTTGAAGTTGTTCGGGTCCTTAATCGCTGAACTAGTGGATTTCCTTAAGAGGCTGCTTTGTGCTTCTGTTGCGAGGGCCGCAGTGTGCTCCTCCGTGTGGAGAGAGCGCTCTGTGTTTCCATTGACTGTGATGACCCCCCGAGGTCTTGGCATCTTGAGCTTGAGATATGCATAATGCGGTACCACATTGAATCTTGCGAATGCGGTTCGCCCGAGCAGTGCATGGTAGCCACTGCGGAACGGGACTATGTTGAAGATTAACTCTTCGCTTCGGAAGTTATCCAGGGATCCGAAGACCACTTCCAGTGTGACAGAGCCTATGCAATGGGCCTCTACACCTGGTATGACGCCTTTAAAGGTCGTTTTTGTGGGTTTGATCCCTGAGGGGTCGATACCCATTTTGCGCACTGTGTCCTGATAAAGCAGGTTCAGGCTGCTGCTGCCATCCATAAGGACTCGAGTGAGTTGAAATCCGTCAATGATTGGGTCTAGGACCAATGCAGCGAATCCGCCATGACGGATGCTAGTGGGGTGGTCCCTGCGGTCGAAGGTGATTAGACAGGAAGACCATGTGTTGAACTTTGGGGCGACTGGCTCCAACGCATATACGTCCCTGAGCGCACGCTTCCGCTCCCTCTTGGGGATGTGGGTTGCGTATATCATGTTCACCGTCCGCACTTGAGGGGGGAACCTTTTCTGTCCTCTGGTGTTTGGCTGCCGGGGCTCCTCCTCGTCATCACTATGTCACCCCTTATCTTTATTTTCGGCATTTAACTTGTCGGCCTACTTGAACACCCAACAATCCCTGTTGGTGTGGTTGGCTGGCTTGTCGGGGGTGCCGTGTATTTGGCACGAGCGATGAAGTATACGGTCCAAACTGGACGGGCCCGGAGTGCTTCTTTTGAATGGCTTTTTCCGCTGACCGGGTTTAGAGCCTTTGAATCCGGCATTGACTGCCGTATCCTCGGTACTGTCGCTGTTAATGCGGCGCTTATGCTTGTTGCGACGTGACCTACCATTGCCGTCCTTGGTATCCGAAGTACCATGGTTCTTTGATATGTTATTACTGCGAGCCAGCCAGCTGTCTTCTTCCGCACAAAAGCGGGTCATGAGTGTCGTGAGGGCTGCCATAGATTTCGGCTTTTCCTGACCAAGGTGTCGGGCTAGCCACTCATCACGGATGTTGTGCTTGAAAGCTGCTAGGGCCTCTGCATCCGGACAGTCGACGATTTGATTTTTCTTTGTTAGGAACCGTGTCCAGAATTGCCTGGCCGATTCCTCTGGCTGCTGAATTATGTGGCTCAAGTCATCGGCATCTGGTGGTTGCACATAAGTGCTCTGAAAGTTGTCGAGGAATGCGGCTTCCAGATCTTCCCAACAGCCAATGGACTCTGCTGGCAAGCTGTTGAGCCAATGTCGCGCTGGTCCTTTGAGTTTTAGTGGGAGGTATTTGATGGCGTGTAGGTCATCACCGCGGGCCATGTGGATGTGCAGGAGGAAATCCTCAATCCATACCGCAGGATCTGTTGTGCTGTTGTATGATTCAATATTTGTGGGTTTGAAACCCTCTGGGATTTGATGATCCATTACTTCGTCTGTGAAGCATAGGGGGTGTGCGGCGCCTCTGTACTGGGCTATGTCGCGACACAGCTCGAATGAATCTTGCCCGCTGTGTTCGGCCCGGCCGGACTTACTTTTACTGTATCCGGCGTGACGATTATCGTCTCGCATAGTGGCGCGCCCTCGTGATCCGTAGATCGATCTTGCATGTTTTGCTTTGTCCTCCAATACGTCTCACAGGTCTGGCGTATTTCCCCATGCCTTTTTATTTGAATGGAGTCGGGGTGCGGGCTGAGCTTTTGGCTGGAATGTTTCTCTGTCACGGCCACGAGGTGGCCGATCAGCTGCGTCATACGCCGGGGATGTAGGTTTCGGTGCTTCCTCCTCCAGTCGGGGTAGCAACATGCACTTTGGGTAACTCTTGGAGGGGCGTTCGAGTTTATGTTCCTCGGCCGCCAGGACTTCAGTCCATCTGTCAGCTAGCAAATCTTGATCAGCTTGAAGCTGCTGCTACTTTTTCTTAAGGCTATTTGCCGTGGCTATAAGCCTGCGCTTGAAGCGCTCTTGTTCGACGGGATCCTCTGGCACGACGAATTTGTCCTCGTCGAGGCTTGCCTCATCTTCGGAGGGAGGCATGTAATTATCATCCTCCACCTCTCCATCTGCCGCTCTCTCAGGCGGGCTGGTTCCTTCATCCTCTTGCTCAAAATCTTGCTGGAGGGGATTGTTGTTGTCTTTAGCACTGTCCGGAGTGCTATTATCTCTGGTGCCGGTATCACCACTTTTGCCTTGGCGGGACTTAGAGTGGCGCCGCTGACGCCGGCGCTTGGGCTGCTTTTTGGAGGGGTCATCCTCCGTTGTCTCGTCGCCATTGCCTTCTTTGGGTGTGTCCACCATGTATATATCGTATGATGAGGTGGCTGTACAGTGCCCTGTGGGCAGTAGTTCCTCTTCGTCTCCTGCATCGTCGTCCATACCGTCGATGTCTTCGGAGTCGAAGTCGAACATGTCGGTTAAGTCATTGACAGTGGCTACTAAGTGGGTCGTGGGTGGGCGGTGAATTTCTTCGTCATCCGCAACCCAATCCTACCGGACGTAGTTCGGCCAGGACTCTCCTGACAGGGAGAGAGACCTTAATGAGTTTAGTATGTTGCCAAAGGGCGAGTGCTGAAAAATTTCCGCGGAGGTAAACTCCATGATCGGCGCCCAATCGGATTCGATAGGAACGGGTGCAGGCGGTTCGGAGTCCGTGGCCGGAGAAGGATTCGGCAGTTTGGCAACACGGCTCTCGTGAAGGGTAAGGTCGATATTCGGCTCGATTGCCGCAAAGGATATGGCCTCTGCGACGGGGTCTATCCACCCGTCCATGGATGGCGCAACCGGCTCCGAATTGAGGGCCAGAGCGGCTGCCGGTGTGATTTCTTGAACACTGTCCGATGGTAGAGCTAGATCGTACTCATCGTGACCGCATGGTGCACAAGGCAAGGGCTCGAATTTGTCGAAGATCAAGTCTCCGCGGATATCGGCCGTGTAATTTATGTTTCCAAACCTGACCTGGTGGCCAGGGGCGTAACTTTCAATCTGCTCCAGATGGCCAAGCGAGTTGGCCCGCAGTGCGAAGCCGCCGAACACAAAGATCTGTCCGGGGAGAAAAGTCTCACCCTGGACTGCATCGCTATCGATGATAGCAGGAGCCATCAAGCCTAACGGCGATGACATAGAGGAACTCTCAACGAAAGCACCAATGTCGGTGTCAAAACCGGCGGATCTCGGGTAGGGGGTCCCGAACTGTGCGTCTAAGGCGGATGGTAACAGGAGGCAGGGGACACGATGTTTTACCCAGGTTCGGGCCCTCTTGATGGAGGTAAAACCCTACGTCCTGCTTGATTTATTCTTGATGATATGAGTATTACAAGAGTTGATCTACCACGAGATCGGAGAGGCTAAACCCTAGAAGCTAGCCTATGGTATGATTGTATGTTGTCCTACGGACTAAAACCCTCCGGTTTATATAGACACCAGAGGGGGCTAGGGTTACACAAGGTCGGTTACAAAGGAGGAGATATACATATCTGTATTGCCTAGCTTTCCTTCCACGCCAAGTAGAGTCCCATCCTGACACGGGACGAAGTCTTCAATCTTGTATCTTCATAGTCCAACAGTCCGACCAAAGGATATAGTCCGGCTGTCCGGAGACCCCCTAGTCCAAGACTCCCTCAGGTGGCCTCAGAGAAGATCTGCAACTAGCTCTTGTGCTTTTTGAGCCGAAAAAGTATGATGATTTCTACAACATGGCACTAAAGCAAGAAGCTGCTCAGCTCAAATGCAATGCTTCTAAGAAGAGAGTCAGGGATGCAACTCCTTCTTCTTCTTCAACTCAAGTGGCAGCTAAGCAGCAAAAGTTCTGGTTGCCTCCTCCTCCTCCGTTCCGCCAGCCTTATCAGCAGAAGAGTAAAGCCGGCAATGGATCTTCCCACCCACCCAACCCAGGCTATCAGAACAAAGCTTCCTCTCATGCTCCAAAGTCAAGTGCTCCGTATCACCGTCCGCTCTCAGAGGTTACGTGCAACAAGTGTCAGCAGAAGGGGCACTATGCGAACAAATGCTTCAACCAAAGGCGCCTTCCGCCTCCTCCTCCTGTGAGATCTGCCAGCAATGCAGTGGTCAAGCATAATCCCAAGCATTCTAAGGTCAACATGATGAACGCTGCTCAGGCAGAGGACTCTTCAGAAGTGATCATGGGTAACCTTCCTGTTAATGATATTCCTGCAAGAGTTCTTTTTGATACTAGTGCATCGCATTCTTTCATGTCATTCCCATTTGCATCGGAGAACAATGTTGACACAGAGGTTTTGTCCAAAGTCATGCAAATTGTTTCTCCCGGAAAGCTTATGACTTCTAGTTTGGTTGCTCCCGATGTCTCTGTCCAGTTTGGCGACTATAAGTTTCTGCCTTCTCCTTTGGTTCTTGGTAACTCGGATATTGATCTAATTCTCGGCATGGACTGGCTTTCTAAGCACAAGGCTCAGCTTCATTGTGCTACCAGGCAGATTCAATTGACACACTCGTTTGAGGATGTGATCATCTATGCCGCTCGTGACGATAGCATTCGACTGTTTTCTCTCAATGAGAAGGGCGAGTTGAATGCCATCTCTCAGATTCCAGTCATTTGTGAATATCAAGACATCTTTCCAGAAGAGCTTCCAGGAATGCCTCCTCACCAGCCAGTTGAATTCGTCATCGATCTTGAGCCTGGCATGGAACCTGTTTGCAAACGTCCTTACAAGCTTGGACCAGAAGAGTTGAAGGAGCTGAAGAAGCAACTCGATATACAAGAGCGCATGGGTCTAATCCGACCAAGTTCTTCTCCATGGGGTTGTGGTGTTCTTTTTGTCAAGAAGAAGGATGGCATGGACCGACTTTGTGTCGACTACCGCCCATTGAACAAGAAGACAATAAAGAACAAGTACCCACTTCCCAACATCAATGAGCTATTCGAACAACTCAAAGGTGCTCAAGTATTCTCCAAGCTTGACCTCCGTATGGGCTATCATCAGATTCACATTCGTGAACAATATATCCCCAAGACAGCATTCAGAACAAGCTATGGTTCCTATGAATACAATGTCATGTCTTTCGGCCTTGTCAATGCTCCTCCAACGTTCTCTCACATGATGAACTTCATCTTCAACCCTTACACAAATGACTTCGTCTTGGTGTATCTCGATGATATTTTGGTCTTTTCCAAGAACAAAGAGGATCATGCCAAGCATTTCAGATTGGTGCTGGACAAACTCAGAGAACATCAGTTCTATGCAAAGTTTTCAAAGTGCGAGTTTTGGATCGATGAGGTTCTCTACCTTGGGCATATCATCTCTGCCAAGGGCATAGCTGTTAATCCTGAGAAGGTGTCTGCAATTGTGAATTGGGAACCACCTCAGAATGTCAAGCAGCTCCGCAGCTTTCTTGGGCTCGCAAGCTATTGTCGAAGATTCGTTGAGAATTTCTCTAAGATCGCGAAGCCTCTTTCCAACCTCCTCCAGAAGCATGTGAAGTATGTCTAGACGCCTGAATGTGACATCGCTTTCAACACCCTCAAAGAGAAGCTAGTCACAGCTCCAGTTCTGACTCCTCCTGATGAATCCAAACCATTCGAAGTTTTCTGTGATGCTTCCCTTCAAGGTCTCGGTGGTGTGTTAATGCAAGATAAGAAAGTTTTGGCCTATACCTCTCGCCAGTTGAAGCCCAATGAAAAGAACTACCCCACTCACGACCTTGAGTTGGCGGCAGTTGTCCATGCTCTTTTAACATGGAGACATCTCTTGTTGGGAAGGAAAGTGGACATCTTCACTAATCATAAGAGCCTCAAGTACATATTCACTCAACCCAACCTCAACCTCAGGCAGACTCATTGGGTCGAAATGATTCAAGAGTATAATCTGAGTATTGACTATACTCCAGGCAAGGCCAATGTCATTGCAGACACTTTGAGCAGAAAGGCTTACTGCAATAGTTTGATTCTCAAGCCCTTCCAACGGGACCTTTGTGAAGCTTTCCGCAAACTTAATCTCCAAGTTGTTCCTCAAGGATTTCTTGCCAACCTCCAAGTCTCTCCTACTTTGCAAGATCAAATTCGTGAGGAACAACTTCTTGATGCCATGGTGAAGAAGGTGAAGATTGGTATTGCCAAGAGCCAACCCAAGTATAAGTGTTATCGCCTTGATGACAAAGATACTCTATTCTTCGAGGATCAAATTGTTGTTCCTAAAGGTGACCTTCGTAAAGTCATTATGAATGAGGCTCACAATTCACTCTTATCTATCCATCCTGGAAGTACAAAGATGTACCATGACCTCAAGTGGTCGTATTGGTGGACTCGAATGAAGCGAGAAATTGCTCAGTTCGTGAATGAATGTGATGTCTGCAGAAGAGTGAAAGCAGAACACCAACGGCCAGTTGGTCTCCTCCAACCTCTTGCCATTCTAGAATGGAAGTTTGACCATATTGAGATGGACTTCGTGACTGGATTTACCAGGTCCAAGCGTGGCAATGATGCTATCTTCGTCGTAATCGACAAGCTCACTAAAGTGGCTCATTTTCTTCCTATCAAAGAATCTATCACAACAGCTCAGTTGGCAGAGCTATATACCTCCAGGATTATCTCCTTGCACGGCATTCCGCAGTTGATATCTTCAGATCATGGAAGCATCTTTACTTCTAAGTTCTGGGACTCCTTCCAGAAGGCTATGGGCACCAACATTCGCTTCAGCACAGCCTTCCATCCTCAAACTAGTGGACAAGTCGAGCGAGTAAATCAAATTCTTGAAGATATACTCAGGGCTGGTGTCATTTCCTTCGGTATGAAGTGGGAAGATTGTCTTCCATATGCCGAGTTCTCCTACAACAACAGCTTCCAAGCGAGTTCGGGCAAGGCCCCATTCGAGATTCTCTATGGTAGAAAGTGTCGTACTCCTCTTAACTGGTCAGAGACTGGTGAATGCCAACTTCTTGGCAATGACTTGATCACAGAGGCTGAAGAAATGTGCAAAGTCATTCGTGAAAATCTCAAAGCCGCGCAATCGCGCCAGAAGAGTTACTATGAGAGCAAGCATCATGAATTGGCTTTCGAGATCGGAGACCATGTCTACCTCCGCGTCTCTCCAATGAAAGGTACTCGTCGCTTCGGTATCAAAGGGAAGCTTGCCCCTAGATACGTGGGTCCTTTCAAGATCATTGGCAAAAAAGGCGACCTCGCCTATCAACTTGAGCTTCCGTCCAACTTTGCAAATGTGCACGACGTGTTTCACGTGTCTCAGCTTCGCAAGTGTTTCAAGACTCCTGACCGCACCATCAACTTCGAAGAGATTGATCTCCAAGAAGACCTGTCTTATCATGAGCATCCCGTTGCTATTCTTGAAGAAACTGAGCGCAAGACTCGCAACAAGTCTATCAAATTCCTAAAAGTGAAGTGGTCACACCATTCTGACCGAGAAGCCACCTGGGAACACGAGGACCACCTCCGTTTTGAATATCCGGAGTTCTTTCAGTCCTAGATCTCAGGAAGAGATCCTTTCGTAGTGGTGGAGTGTTGTAACACCCCGGATGTAACTTACCATATTTGTACTCCGACTCTTGCCATTCTCGGCTATAAGTTATGATATTCCCTCGTGGTTCGGTTTTGCCTTCGTTTTGCTTTTTGTCCATGTCATTCATATCATATCATGTCATCATGTGCATCGCATTTTCATACGTGTTCGTCTCATGCATCCGAGCATTTTCCCCGTTGTTCGTTTTCTGATCCGGCACTCCTATGTCCTCATCGCCCCCTTTTGCCTCTTTTCGTGAGCGGGTGTTAAACATTCTCGGAATGGACCGAGATTTGCCAAGCGACCTTGGTACACCACCGGTAGACCGCCTGTCAAGTTTCGTGCCATTTGGAGTCCATTTGATACTCCAACGGTTAACCGAGGAACCGTAAAGGCCTCGTGTGTGTTGCAGCCCAACACCCCTCCAAAGTGGCCCAAAACCCATCCAAACCCCCTCCATCCCCGCGGCCGTTCGATCACGATCGCGTGGCCGAAAACCGCACTCCATTTGGACTCTCCTAGCTCCCCCTACCTATAAATATGTGCACTCCTCCGAATTTTCAGGTGAAACCCTAGATCTCCCCCCTCCTCGCGTCGCCGGACATGTCCGCTCCGCCCGGACGCGTCCGCCACTGCCACCGCACCAACGGGATGCCGCCACATGTTGCCGCCACCGTTGCCGGCCCGCAAGCCCAGGTCCGGCCCCCGCGGGC